>NW_006298367.1:646489-650901 GCF_000327345.1 Myotis davidii
ATTGCGGGTTTGATTCCTGGTCAGGGCACATTAATATATTTTTTGAGAAATAACCATAGATTTCCAGAACAAAAACAGTTGAATGAGAAGAATGGCATTGTTTTACATTATTGCAAATTTCTTTAGTGACTGGCTAATAGAAGAAAGCTAGATTCTCATATCTGCTTCTGCACCTGTTATTTGCAGATTTTTAAAAATAAATTTTTATTGATTTCAGAGAGGAAGGAAGAGAAGGAGTGAGAGATAGAAACATCAATGATGAAGAGAATCATTGATCTGCCTCCTGCACACCCCATACTGGGGATCCAGCCCACAACCCAGGCATATGCACCAACGGGAATCAATCTGACCTCCTGGTTCATAGGTCAGCGCTCAACCACTGAGCCATGCCGGCCAGGTATCACTCAGTAGTTTTTTCAATAAAGTCACTATCCTTAGGATAGAGTAAAACTCAATGTAAGGTTTACTGCAGGTTTTTTTGTTTTTGTTTTTTACCTTCCAAGACATCCTCAGAATGTCTTACTGCTTTTGTTATTCCAGTCATATTGTCTTCACTCCCTGTAGGCTTTGGGGAATTGTTTTGCCCATAGTAGGTGCTTTAAAATATTAATGGGCCCCTAACCAGTTTGGCTCAGTGGATAGAGTGTCGGCCTGTGGACTCAAGGATCCCAGGTTCGATTCTGGTCAAAGGCATCTACCTTGGTTACAGGCACATCCCCAGCGGGGAATGTGCAGGAGGCAGCTGGTTGATGTTTCTCTCTCATCAATGTTTCTGACTCTCTATCCCTCTCCCTTCCTTTCTATAAAAAAATCAGTAAAATATATTCAAAATAAAATATTAATGGGTTGGACATTTTAATGATGTTAATTCTTTCAATCCATGAACACAGTATATGCTTCCACTTGTTCGTATCTTCTTCTATTTCTTTTTTCAATGTCCTGTAGTTTTCCAAGTATAAGTCTTTTACTTGGTTTGTTACAGAAGACCAGAGAAGAACCAAGCAATGCTTAGAGAGATGGAGTTACACTTTATTATTATTTATTATTATTATCATTATTATTATTATTATTGCACGTGGGCTGAGAGAAAACTGTATTTCAAATTCTGGGCCCCAATTTGGAGGAAGTTTCCCTGTTTATATCTTTTTACCTTCTTTGTCTCCCAAATATGGGGTTTTGCAGTCCCCTTTGCAAATTCTTAAAGAGCCCTATGTGCTAGGGCTTTGAGACCTCAACCAAAGGCCTGGCCTGGCGCCAGCACTGATCACTTGGTCTTGGGAAGGTTTATGGCCTCTCTGGAATGGGAGTAGTCTTATTTCCCTTATTATTTAAGCCAGCAAGCATTTACAGGAGCCAAAATAGCAGGGTTAAAATTTCAAACAGCAGTTTTTATATAAGATGGATGCTTCAGGTTATTTTTATTTATAGGTATCTTAATTTTTTTGTTGTTGCAATGGTAAATGGGATTTTTAAAAAATAATTCTTTATTGTTGAAAGTATTACATATGTCTCCTTTTCCCCCCCATTGACTCTGTCCAGCCTGACCCCATCCCCTGCTCCAGGCCCTCACTGCCCCATTGTGGGATTTTTTTTAGTTTCTCTTTCTAAGAGTTCATGATTGGTGTGTAAAAATGCCATTGATTTCTGGATGTTAATTTTGTATACTGCTACTTTGCAGAATTCATTTATTAAATCTAGTAGTTTTTTGGTGGAGTCTTTAGGGTCTTCTATGTACCAGTACAATATCATATCATCTGCAAATAATGACGGTTTTACTTCCCCCTTTCCAATTTGGATGCCTTTTACTTTTTGTTTGATCGCTGTGGCTAGGACTTCCAGTACTATCTATAATAATAAAAGCGTAATATGCAAATCAACTGAACAGCAGAACAACCATTCAGATGACCACGCTATGACACACTGGCGCCAGGCCAGCCAAGGTGAATGAGATGCAATTGGTGGGAGCGGGGGGGCGCCATCACCCCATATAGAGAGATTAGAGTTGGGTTTTTGTACATATGTCACTATGGTGATGACTCGTGCTCTTATCATGTTACCGGAATAGTTTATCAGTAAAGCAAATTATTGTATATAAATCTCCACTTACCTACAACAGATAAATTCTACAATGTTTCCTGTATCAATACTTCTATTAATAAAAAAAAACAAAACACTAGTTAAAATGTTCCTGTAAAAATTAGATTCCTTCTCATGTATTTTCCCATCTACCTAGAAGAACTACTTGAGATAATAATACTTCATTGATTCCTCTTTGCACAGCTATCTTTACCTGTTCAAATTCTGACTCTCAGATAGGCTTATTCTGAAAATGTCTGAGGCAAATAGCATGATGGTCTCCGTCATTGAGCAACTTGCTGCCAATGTACCTTTTCAACTAGTGACAGCAGCATTCGAAAAACATTGATTTCTCTCTCATAGGAACTTTGTCAGTTTTCTTTCTGCTCTTCAGCTGTCCTCTTGTTGGAAAATGAAACCACTGGGAGTCATTTATATATGCAGTTGTTTGCACTACTTGGTTTTCTGGCTTTGCTGACTGGGAAACAAATCTTAATAGATGGTACTGATGGAATTGCTGTGTCATAGATGCCTGTGTCTTCAACTTTATGATCCAATTTGTTCTCCAAATGGAAGAACTAATTTAAAAAATGCACCAGTAGGCCTGTCAGTGTGGCTTAGTGGTGGAGCATTGGCCTATGAATGGGGAGGTCGAGGTTCACTTCCTGGTCAGGGCACGTGCGCAGGTTGTGAGCACGATCCCTGGTGGGGAGCGTGCAGGAGGTGGCTGATCAATGATTCTCTCTCATCATTGATATTTCTATCTCTTTCTCCCTTTCCCTTCCTTTCTGAAATCAATAAAAATATTTTTTTTAAAATGGGTGTTGGATTTTGTTGAATGCTTTTTCTGTGTCTACTGATGGGATCATGTGATTTTGTCTTTCAATTTGTTTATGTGACGTATCACATTTATTGGTTTATAAATATTGTACCAGCTTTCATCCCTGGAATAAATCCAACTTGGTCAAGGTGTATGATCTTTTTGATATATTACAGCAGTTTTATAATGACAGATCCAATTACAATTATAAAACTGGATCCAATTTGCTAATATTTTGTTGAGGATTTTGGCATCTATATTCATTAGGGATATTGGCCTGTAATTTTCTTTCTTTGTAGTGTCTTTATCTGTTGTTGGAATTAGGATAATGCTGGCCTCGTAAAAAGAGCTTGGAAGTGTTCCTTCCTCTTGAATTTTATGGAATAATTTGAGGAGGATAGGTGTTAGTTCTTCTTTGAATGTTTGGTGAAACTCCTCTGTGAAGCCATCCAGACCAGGACTTTTATTTGCTGGTAGTTTTTTTTTATTATTATTATTACAGCTTCAATTTCTTTAGTTTTTATTAGTCTATTCAGAAAAGATATATGCACCCCTATATTCATAGCAGCATTATTTTCAATAGCTAAGATCTGGAAACAGCCCAAATGCCCATCAGATGAGTGGATAAAAAAAGCTGTGGCATATTTATATGCTAGAATACTATGCAGCTATAAAAAAAGAATCTCTTACTCTTTGAGACAACATGGAGGGACCTGGAGATTATTATGCTAAGCAAAATAAGCCAGGCAGAGAAAGACAAATATCATATGATCTGTGATATGTGGAATCTAATGAACAAAATAAACTGAAAAACAAAATAGATCTAGAGACATGGGAGCATGGAACAGAGTGAAGAATCTCAGAGGGAAGAGGGGAGGGCAGGAAGAGATTAACCAAATAACTTACATAGATAGTAGTGACCCGGTGCATGGATTCATGCACACTGAAAGGAAATTAATTAGAAGGCGGCCAGCAGGACGGGACTGGGTGAGGTGGGCTAGACACACCCTGGAGTCAACCTCCCATGGTCCCTTCCTGGCCAGCTGCACCTGGAGTGGCGCTGTGGCTCAAAGGGTGTCTAAGGAGTGAGCAGGGTCCCTCTGGCAGGTGAGGTCCCTTGGCCCGGCCTGCGGGGATCAGGCCCAAACCGGCTCTCCAACATCCCCCAAGGGGTCCTGGAGTGCAAAGTTGCTGTTGTACAGGGTGTGGAATGCAAACGCAAGTGTGCAGCAAACCAGAATCTGGGCCAACAGTGCCCCAGCAACAACATAACCCACGACCAAAGGTGGAATCACACGGCCCCGCAAGGAATCAGGCTCCCTCCTCTCTGGTTTCGGGGTGGGTGCCGGAGAACCACCGTTGCCAAGTCACTGCAGCGTCTGCCCTCTGGTGGTCAGTGGGCATCATAGCTACAGGTCAGATGGACACTTAGCATATTAGCCTTTTATATGTACCGTATTTGCCGGCGTATAAGACGATTTTTTGGCCCTGAAAAATATGCCTCCAAGTGTCATCC
>NW_006298367.1:651413-654380 GCF_000327345.1 Myotis davidii
AAAACAGTGGTACATCTACACAATGGAATACTACACTGTGATAAAAAAGAAAGAACTCTTACCATTCACAACAGCATGGATGGACATGAAGAGCATTGTGCTAAGCAAAATAAGCAGTCAGAGAAACATAAATATCACAAGATCTCTCTCATTTGTGGAATATCATGAACAACATAAACTGATGAACTAAAGTAGATCCAGAGACAGAGAAGCATTGAACAGACCACCAAACTTCAGAAGGAAGTCATGGGGGGAGTGTGGTTAAACAGAAATCAACCAAAGAACTTGTATGCATATATGCATCGACCATGGCCACAGACAATAGGGTGGTGAAGGCCTGGGGTCGGGTGGGAGCTGGGTAGAGGGGGGCAAGGAAGGGGAAAGAGAGGACATTTGTAATACTCTTAACAATAAAGATAACTTTTTAAAAAATCATTAAAAATATTAATGGGTTGGAAAGATAAATGTGTATGTCATCAGCTGATGTAAAAGATACAGTGAAGTCCTGGCCAGTTTGACTCAGTGATTAGAGCATCGGCCTGTGAACTGAAGGGTCACCAGTTGGATTCCTGGTCAAGGGCGTGTGCAGGAGGCAACCAATCAATGTGTCTCTCTCACCTCCATGTTTCTCTCTCTCTCTCTCCCCCACCCCCACCCCTTCCCTTCCACTCTCTCTAGAAATCAATGGAAAAAGGTGATTCTCAGGTGAGGATTAAAAAAGCAAAAGATACAGTGAAATCTAAGTTCTAGAACTTAATTAGTTCTGGAAGGTTATTCAAGAAGCGATTTGTTAGAAAACAGAATCATTTTTACTTTTAAAATAATGTAAATTGAATTAGTCTGTTTCGGACCCCCAAATGATTCCCTGTTTTAACCTTTCTTATATACAGTACATGTCTAATGTATTGTTTAATCTATAAATAAACACTTCTTTTCTTAAATTTATTGAACTATCCCCTAGTAGCCTTAAAGGAATGTTTCTTACATCGCTGCCTCTGAACTGCTGTCACCAGCTAACTGCTTTTTGTTTATCCAATCAACACAGTTTTTCTACCTATTCAATCGCCTGTTGATTGTTGTTTTGTGAGCACCTTTATGTCCTTAGCAACATTAGCACTCTTGATGGCCTCTTTATGTTTTAATTGTGCTAATAGTAGGTTTATTCTCTCCTTTGTTGCCTGAGAGATGCTTTTTGTCCTGCTGAGGTATCTGCGTGAAAGGGTTGTCAGGTCGAAATTGAAGTTTTGATCAACAACCGAGACATTTTTCAGTGAACAGCTTGGTCGAGAACTTAAAACTGAATTGTTTGAGATGGGAGACGTTGGACAACCAGGGTTTGACTGTATAGCAAATGGTATATTCTCCTGTCCCCAGCCCCCCTGGGCAATGATGAGCTGGCAAAACTATGCACCACGACACGTACACAGAAGGGGGGACAGACCAATGGCGTAGGTGCTGAGCTGACTGGTCCCAGCAGCAATTTTCTTTCCCAATATATCTTGCCCATACACGCTTGTATCATTATTAGTTGTGACTTTCTATGCCTCACTAGACTGTAAACTTCATTCAGGGCTTATTTCTGTACCCAGTCTCTTCTCACTGTCTCCCACTATGCTTTGTACGTTGAACAAGTGTCACGTAAAAATAAAGCATGGATACACAAAGATTGAACCCTAGAGGAGACCAGGCGCTCAGGGGGGTTCTTGAGTTACCCAGCAAATCAAGGTAGTGGGAGGGGAGAGTGCCTAGTCAGCGGTATGAATAAGACCCTATCGACCCACCTTAGCTCCCCACCCGCCCCCGTTTAAATCTCTCCCTCCATTTTGCCAGCAGTATCTTTCCTCACTAGTGGAACTGGAATGATAACCATCACCTCACACAGTGATGGCAAAGAATAAATAAAATAGAATGTGTAATACTCTGGGTATGTGGCCAGCACAGACGAAACTCTAACAGTAATTCCCTTCCCAAAAGGGCAACGAGGAAGTTCCCCATTATCCAGAGACGGTTCCTCTAGACCAGCGGTTCTCAACCTTCCTAATGCGGAGACCCTTTAGTACAGTTCCTCAGGTTGTGACCCAACCATAAAATTATTTTCGTTGCTACTTCATAACTGTAATGTTGCTACTGTTATGAATCGTCATGTAAATATCTGATATGCAGGATGTATTTTCATTGTTACAAAGTGAACATAATTAAAGCATAGTGATTCATCACAAAAACAATATGTAATTATATATGTGTTTTCCGATGGTCTTAGGCGACCCCTGTGAAAGGGTCGTTGGACCCCCAAAGGGGTCGCGACCCACAAGTTGAGAACCACTGATCTAGAAAGACACGAAAAGGAACCCTGCGGCTCCCTGGCTCAGACCCGCCCCTCCCGCAGGTGGGCAGCGCTCCGACCGCCGCAGGCTAATCCCAGGCCACTTGAAGGCTTTCCCGCCTCAAAACTCCGTCACCGGACCCCAGGGGCCAGTTTCCTGCCCTTACACTGCCGTTGGCTTCGTTCAAACAGGCCGCTTTCGTCAGCAGCCAATCAGAACGCTCGATCTTCCACCGCCGCCCAATGAGCGCGTGGGAGAGGAGCAAAAGGGGCGTGAAGCCCAATCGCAGCGCCATCACACTTGAGGGCAAAGAGGGTAGGAAGCCGTCATGGCGTTCTGGTCAATAAAATCGATAGCTGGAAGCTGCCTGTGTTCCAGGCCGAGGCGGTGCAGTAGCAGCGCCGCCATTTTCGCCGAAGGCATCTTCCGGTGCCTTTCCCCCACGTTCGGGCAGGAGTTTCCTGAATAACAGCGAGAGGTTTCCGTTAGCCCCGCAGGCGGCTGATTGCGATTCCCTCCTGGCCTGCCCTAGGACGTCAGTCCCGGGACCCCGAGGGCTCCCAAATCCCGGGGGCCGCCAGGGGCCGAGCCGGGAACGGGAGGTCGTGGCGCCGGCTTCTCTGGCCCAATGGCACCGCCGTCC
>NW_006298367.1:654582-655579 GCF_000327345.1 Myotis davidii
AGCAGGGTGTCCAGGGTCCTGGACTGCGACCGGGCTGTGTCAGTGCAGGAGGATGGGGCTTGGCAGCAGATGCTCCGGGAACAGAGTGACCCGGAGTTACTTAGGAGCTGGACTCTAACTGGTTCTCCTTCCCCAGGGTGCGCGGGTCCCAAACCAGCCCTCATCTCCTGGCTGGAACGAAATACCGAAGACTGGGAACCAGCTGCCCTGGACCCACAGGAGTGCCCCAGGGGATTAATGGTCCAAAGAAGTGAGTGGGACATGCCCGTGGAGGGCCCGCAGCTTGTGGTGACTCGGTCCAGAGTTTGGGTGGCTGTGACCCATGTTGCAGTTCTCCATTTACCGAGTTCCTTTTCACGGTTTCACGGGACCGTTTATGACGGTGTTGGCTTGGTCCACCACAGAGATTCACTATCAGCTTGAAGACCAACTACAGTGGAACCTCGGTTCTCGAACTGAATTCATTCTGTAAGGCTGTTCGAAAACCGAATCATATTTTTCCATTCGAAATACAGTGGGGCCTTGACTTACGAGTTTAATTCGTTCCGTAACGGAGCTCATAACTCAAATTACTCGTATGTCAAATCAAAAAGTGAACAAGTGAGACACGTGATGCTGGGCTGATGTTGTGTTCACTGTGACGTTCACTCCGCCAACTAGCGGCGGGGTATCTGAAGCTGGCTCGTAACCCGAATTTTAGCTCGCAACTCAAAGCAAAAAATCGGCGGAGAGATGGCTCTATCTCGAAAAACTCGTTAGTCGGGACACTCATAAGTCAAGGCCCCGGACCCGGCCGGAGAAGGGGAAGGAAGCCCAGGGCGGTGAAGTTCGCGGACGTGGCCGTGTACTTCTCCCCGGAGGAGTGGGGGTGTCTGCGGCCCGCGCAGAGGGCCCTGTACCGGGACGTGATGCGGGAGAACTACGGCCACCTGGGCGCGCTCGGTGAGGCCCGGTCCAATCCGCTTCCGCGGGGCAGAGAGGATGGGGGAGCTGGGCG
>NW_006298367.1:655642-670735 GCF_000327345.1 Myotis davidii
TTTTAGCTGAGTTCTAAATATTTCTTAATTCAACTCTAACTTATTGTGTGCTGCATATACCGTGAGGCCCTGACTTACGAGTTTAATTCGTTCCGTAACGGAGCTCATAACTCAAATTACTCATATGTCAAATCAAAAAGTGAACAAGTGAGACACGTGATGCTGGGCTGATGTTGTGTTCACTGTGACGTTCACTCCGCCAACTAGCGGCGGGGGATCTGAAGCTGGCTCGTAACCCGAATTTTAGCTCGCAACTCAAAGCAAAAAATCGGCGGAGAGATGGCTCTATCTCGAAAAACTCGTTAGTCGGGACACTCATAAGTCAAGGCCCCACTGTACTGTAAATTGAATTAATTCACTCCAGACTCCCAAATGATTCTGTTTTAACCTTTTTTTTATATACAGTATATGTCTAATGTACTGTTTAATCTATAAGTATTTATAGATACTTTAAAAGCAAAAAAGACATGAAATATAAATGAAAATTTAATAAAAAGGAAATGAAATGTACAGTAAAATATGAAGATTTAATAATAACAAGCAGCAACAAAAGCAAAAAAAACCCCAAAAACCCATGAAAATATTCACAGCACAATATCCTGAGATTTTAACAGTGGTAAACTGACTCCTACTTGCACATTCTCTCCTTTGTTTGTTGCACGTGATCATACAGGTATCAGCTTGAAAGGGTTGTCAGGTTGAGAAGCAAATTGTTCATGATAGGAACTTTCCAGAACCGAGGTTTGACTGTGTGGGAACAGAGAAGCTACTACCCTCCTGCCTCCTTCCCAGGATCCCTGCCCCACCTCCTCGGAGAGAGAACCTATACCTCTCTGAATTCTGTGTTCTGGTCGAAGGGCCTTCATGGAGAACAGCTGCCTGGGGCGCCAGGGCCTCTTTCTGATCTCTGGCAGCTCTCCTCAGGATCAAGCGAGGCTCTGACTAATGCTGTCCAGGTAGAATGGCCCCAGATCCACCCCAGGGGCAGATGGAACTGTCGGATTCTCTAAGACCAGGGCTATCTCTCTAAGATTCAGATCTGACCATGATATTTCCGTGCTTAAAATCATTCAGCCAGGTGTGGGTCAGTGGTTGAGCTTCAACCCATGAACCAGGAGGTCACGGTTTGATTCTCGGTCAGGGCTCATGCCTGGGTTTTGGGCTCATGCCTGGGAAGGAGGCATGCAGGAGGCAGCCAACTGATGATTCTCTCTGCCCATTGATGTTTCTATCTCTCCCTCTCTCTCTGAATCAATAAAAAAAAAATATTTAAAACAAAACAAAAACCATTCAGCCTGTAAATGGTGATGGAAAAATGATAATAAAGGGAAAAGAAAACCATTTAGCCCACCTGGAGTGGCAGGGTTGAGTGTTGTCCTGTGCAGGGAAAGGTTGTCAGTTTAATTCCTGGTCAGGCACATACCTGGCTTGAGGGTTGGATCCCTAGGGAATGTAGGGAAGGCAACCTATTGATGTTTCGTACATCGATGTGTCCCCCCCACCCCACCCCTTCCTCTCTCTCTGCATGTCCTCGGGTGAGGATAAAAAAACTATTCCTTTTTTTCCAAGATGGATTATCAAATGGCCATCAGTTATACTCGTCACTTGGGGGAACCCATACCAGAACTATTTACTCACCTTTATAGATGTCTAGGAATGTGTGTGGTTTACTAGCCCCAATGGATTGGGATGTATGTTTAGGTTTGAGAGCCATTGGGTAAAATAGAGTTCACAGTCCTTACAGCAGTGGTTCTAAAAGTGTGGTCCTCAGACCAGTATGGGCGTCACCCTGATCATGTTACAGATGCAGACCTGCTGAATGAAAACTGGGAGCAGGGCCCTGCAGTCTGTTCCAGGAGCCCTCCAAATGACTCTGATCACAATCAAATTTGGAACCATTGGCTTAGAGGGCCTATGACCTAGTCTCTGCTAGCTCATACGTTGTTTCCACTTTCTACCTTATACTTTCCTCTTCCAAAACGTTTAATTTTTAAAGTCAGCTTAATCTCCGAGAAACCTTCCCCAACTTCTCCAAGCTGGGTTGGGGCTTCTGTAATTCCCTCCATACTTGATTAGTAGTATGTCACACTCGGTTGTCTGTGTCACTAACACTCCTGGAAGACAGGGGCCAACTTATTTGTCTTAAAACCTGTAAACACTATAATAGGCAAGAGTAGTAGCCCAGTGTGTGTTAAATTAATTTCTCCTGTGTCCCTATAGAAACCAGAACCAGAAAGAAGAATGGAGAAGAGGAAGTATTCCCACCTAAGGAGGCACCCCGGAAGGGGAAGAGAGGACGGAAGCCCAGCAAGCCCCGACTGATTCCCAGACAGACATCTGGGGGTCCTATCTGCCCTGACTGTGGTTGTACCTTCCCTGATCACCCGGCTCTCAAAAGCCACAAGTGTGCCCAGAATCTAAAAAAGCCTTACCCCTGCCCCGACTGTGGGCGCCGCTTTTCCTACCCATCTCTGTTGGTCAGTCACCGGCGGGCACACTCTGGTGAATGCCCCTATGTTTGTGACCAGTGTGGCAAACGTTTCTCCCAGCGCAAGAACCTCTCCCAGCACCAGGTCATCCACACCGGCGAGAAGCCCTACCACTGCCCTGACTGTGGCCGCTGCTTCCGGCGGAGCCGGTCCTTGGCCAATCACCGGACCACACACACGGGGGAAAAACCCCACCAGTGCCCCAGCTGTGCGCGGCGCTTTGCCTACCCGTCCCTGCTCGCCATCCACCAGCGCACACACACGGGAGAGAAGCCCTACACGTGCCTGGAATGCAACCGCCGCTTCCGCCAGCGCACCGCCCTGGTCATCCACCAGCGCATCCACACCGGCGAGAAGCCCTACCCGTGTCCGGACTGCGAGCGGCGCTTCTCCTCGTCCTCCCGCCTGGTGAGCCACCGGCGCGTGCACTCCGGCGAGCGGCCCTATGCCTGCGAGCACTGCGAGGCCCGTTTCTCGCAGCGCAGTACGCTGCTCCAGCACCAGCTCCTGCACACGGGAGAGAAGCCCTACCCCTGCCCAGACTGTGGCCGTGCCTTCCGCCGCAGCGGCTCCCTCGCCATTCATCGCAGCACGCACACCGAGGAGAAGCTGCACGCCTGTGATGACTGCGGCCGCCGCTTCGCCTACCCCTCGCTGCTGGCCAGCCACCGGCGCGTTCACTCGGGCGAGCGGCCCTATGCCTGCGACCTGTGCTCCAAGCGCTTTGCCCAGTGGAGCCACCTGGCGCAGCACCAGCTCCTGCACACCGGGGAGAAGCCTTTCCCCTGCCTTGAGTGCGGCCGCTGCTTTCGCCAGAGGTGGTCGCTGGCCGTGCACAAGTGTAGCCCCCGAGTCCAAAACTGCAGCCCTAGGTCTGCTGTAGAGGGAACCGGTCAAAAGGGCAGTACCCTTTAGAATGAGAAGGACTGTCTTAAGTTCATTTCATTTCATTGAGAGGCCAGAGAAGGGAAGGAGAAGCCCTAGGTCACACAGGGCAGGTTCAGGACGAAAACCGAACTTGAGTGCATTCTACCACCCTGGCTGCCTTATTCTGTCTAGAACAGATGGTCCCATCAGGAGAGGTCACATCACTGGGTTCAAGTTTAACAAGCTATCCAACCCTAAAAGAAATTGTGTGTGTGACCATCAGGGTAACATTTCTCCCCTTGTACTTCAGGGGCTGGCTGCCTTTCTAATTTGCATATAGGGATCTCCCTTACATGCCTCAGGAGGATCTTATTTATAGGTGGCAGGCTCTTCCCCACCTCTGCCTCCTCCTCCTTACCGGTGTCCCCCCTTTTTACAACACTCCTGCCAAGCGGTGTTCTACTCTTGCTTTAAACCTCCCTGGACAGGGAGGTCACTACCTCACAAGGCAGGTCATTTCTTTGTGGGATAGCTGTGATCTGTGGAGGGTGGTTAAGTGCCAGACTCTCCTTCCCTGTAGGCCTTGCCCAGAACATGTTTAATATTTCCTCTACGTGGCAGCCGTTCAGGTTAACAGCATTTGGTCAATCATTCCTAAAAGATAGGGTTTCAGTTCCCACACATGATCTTCAGTGTTCCTTTTAAAGGGTCATACAAAAATAAGCCAGCACCACAGTGTATACCTCCTTGGTCTGGACTCGTTTTAACAGCTCTAGATTGGATTTGGGAGGCGTGGCAGCCTGTACCTGGGGTTTACTGGGTTGGAGACACCCCAAAACCTAAGGTTCTTTTTTTAAACCACATGCTGTGAAGCTAAGTCTTCTGCACTGTTTGGACAATTGGTTCAGGTTGGGTCTGGGACATAAGTTCAGCGAGCGGTGGGACAAGATTGATCTTAAGGAAAAGCAGGGGGAGGCGTATGGGTTAGCAGCAAGAGGTGAGAGCCGGGCCGGCTTGTACTTGACCTGGTGGGTTTGGATTGGTCCCATGCAGCCAGTGGTTAGAAGAGCCTAGAGTTCACTTCAACACAGAACCTTCCATGAGTCTTCAGTCAACATTTTTTTCATAAAACGAGGTGAGGCCATTCAAGGAGGGTAGAAAGTTAGGTGATTGCATACAAAACAAAGAGTATGTAGTCATCAAGTTGTGTTCATGCCTGCCCCTCACGGAAGCTCCAGAGGTAGCAATGTGTCTCACTTAATCTTTGATAAGCCTCCAGGGCACCCACCCTGAGTAGGTAGGTGCTCAGTAAAGCTTTACTGAATTCAATGAACAGGCCTATCACTGCTTTGGGTAGCTGCACCAAATTGGAATTTCCAAACCTGACTCGTCTGATTACCACAGCTAGAAGGGGGCATCCCCCACTTTAGTTCTGATCTCAGCCCCGGAGTCGGGAGCAACTGGGGAACACAGCTTTTGTAATGACCTCTGTTCTGGTGTTTAGCAAGTTTCATTATAACTGTTTCTCCTTGGATGATGAGCTACCCCAAGGTAGGGGGCAGACCAGATTGGATCTCATTAAAATGTCTGTTGAATGGATTATATCCCTTGTGGAATTACTGTTTATAAAATGTAAGTCTAGTTCCTTAACCAAGTAGAAATTTTTACAGTTCTGATGGAGACCTGCCCTACCCTGGCAAAGACCTATTAGATGACTGCCTAGCCCCCTGTTTTAGAACTGACTCTTTTCCTTACTTTTATCACTAGGCCAGCCTAACTATTTTTTCACCTAGGAATTTATAATTTTCTTTGGATCTGACTGTAACTCATTAATACTTGGGAGCCATTGGTGGCCAAGTTCCAGTATTTCGTCTACAGAGGGCAGAGATGACAGACAACTTCCTAGGTTTCCTAAAGCCCTTCAGTCCCAGGGCCCATTTGATGACCAGCTGTATCCTTCCAGTAATTTCCCCTTCTGCTTCAGGTAGTTTGAGTTTCTTTTACTTGCAACCAAAAGAATTAACTAATACACAGCCCCAATATGGGTTACTCTCCCATCTGCCTCTATGCCTATATATGAGCTATGAAGAAAAACTGGTCTCTTCTGATCTCCAACCTCAGTTAAGCCTTCAGTGTCACTTAAGTCTTCCATCTATCTTGAGCCAGTGAGTACCTTCTTCACGAAGAAAACAAGGTATTAAATAGAAACTCCTTCAACAGCCCACTCCCCACTCTGACTCCAGATTTACCAGTGAGACCACGCTTACTTGCTTCCATCCCACCTCAAGGAAGTCCCTCATGCCCTGGCCAGTGTGGCTCCGTTGAGTGTAGTCCTATGAACCAAGAGGTCACTGGTTTGATTCCCAGTCAGGGCACATGCCAGGGTTGTGGGCTCCATCCCCAGTAGGGGGCGTGCAGGAGGCAGCCAATTGATTCTTTCAAATCGTTTCTCCCTCTCCCTTTCCCTTTCCCTCTCCAAAATCAATTAAAACATTTTTTTTAAAAGCCTCTCACATGCAATGCTCATCAATATAGCTGTGCCTGGATTTCATCAACTGCCCCCTCAGGGACTTTGCTCCATCTATCAATTCTCTCTCTCCTCTTAGTGTTATTGTTTTAGAGTCCCTCTCTTTCTGGAACACACACACCCAAGCCTACAAACATGCTAAACTCTCTAAAAACAATAAAGAACTTTCCCTCTGGCCTCTGTCCCCATCTATTTCCAGCTAATTTTTTTTTAAAAAATATATGCTTATTGATTTCACAGAGAAAGAGAAAGGGAGAGATAGAAACATCAATGATGAGAGAATCATTGATTGGCTGCCTCCTGCCTGCCCCCCACTGGGGTTCAAACCCGCAATCCGGGCATGTGTCCTTTTTTTAAAAAAATATATTTTATTGATTTTTTACAGAGAGGAAGGGAGAGGGATAGAGTTAGAGATGTGCCTGCAACCCAGGTACATGCCCTTGACCGGAACTGAACCTGGGACCCCTCAGTCCGCACGCCGACGCTCTATCCACTGTGCCAAACCGGCTTCGGCGGGACATGTGTCCTTGAACGAAATCGAACCCGGGACCCTCCAGTCCACAGGCCAACACTCTGAGCCAAACCGGCTAGAGGTTCAGCTAAATTTCTTGACGCAGTAGTCTGCATCAACTGGATCCATTTTGCTAATTCTTTGCCTACTGCAATAGTATTACAGTCACTTTGTTGTACATTTATGATGTCCCATGTACTATGTTAGACACTTTGTGTGCATTCCAATCTAATTTGGATAAGAACTGCATAAAGTAGGTGTTAGGAGTTGCTCCTCCATGGGTGTCTCATGTTGCTACATATCTTGCTGAGTCTGCCCAAAATGCAAGGTCCTGCCCTCAAATTCTCAGGCATTAGCCAATTCCAGACCTAAAGCCCCACTGATTGAGGGGAGGCTGTGTCCTATTGATGAAGGACCATGTTAACATTGGCAATAACATGCAGTAGGTCTTCCTAACCTTTCCCAAATGTACCAGCAGTCATTCACCAGGGTGGCTGGGCTGGAGAACTGGGCATTGGACCTAAATTGCTTCTAATTCTTAGAGATCAGGTGTGTGCAGAAAAGGGCTACTCAGCAAACTGAGAGTGCTTAAACCCCGCACATTAAAAAAAAAAAAAAAAAAGCTCATCTTTAGGACTGGCATTTGGCTCACTGTGGGAGATAAATTCTGAGCCCTTGGAATATTTTGTCTACTTAGAGTGTTTTTGAATGCTGGAGGCCTTGAGCCATGCTGTACTAGTCTGACCAGGTAAGTTTATCCTAACAATGTGATTAATGGCGAATGCCTGTTTTTGCTCGGGGAGACTGGAATGTAAGCCGCTGAGATCAGTGGTGTAGGCGCTCCCTGTCTATGTGACCGACTCCCAACAGAAATCCTGGACAGCAAGGCTCAGGTGAGCTGCTCTGGTTGGCAGCAATTTGTATATATTACACAAATCATTCTGTTCAACGCCACTGGGCGAGAACGCCTGGAAGCTTAGGCCTTCTTTCTCTGGACGCTGCCACATGCGCCTTTTCCCTTTGCTGACCTTAATCTGTATCCTTTGCTGCAGTCAGCCATGACCTTGGGTATAACAAAAACAAACACACACAAAGGCAAGGCTCTGGCCACTCTACCCAGGCCATTTCTCAGGATTGTGTTCCCAGCGAGCAGCCTTGAGGGAGAGGAGATGTGTCTATCTGGTCAAAGAGTAACTTACCACTTACTAGACAGCAGCAGGTTCCCCAAGCTCATTGTTCCTCCCCTATAATGAACTCACTGTGTACCTACCATCCATACGGGCCCCCCCGTGTTGCCTCTGTGGAACTTGGGAGGCAAAAAGAACGAATGCATACATGATGCGGAGGCTGCTTGTTGAGCCATGAGTCAGATCTTTTGTCTCACGCAGGAGGCTCTGGTCTTCTGCCAGCATCCATGAAACAGTTACAGACTAACTGCTAACTTCTAAGCAGGGTAACCTCAAACTGCTCACCTGATGGTTGGTATTGGTTCCCTATAGTAGAGGAGGAGACGGGCTCAGTGATACAGTAATAAGTAATTTGCCCAGGATCACATATCAAGTAAATCTAAGGGCTAGGATCCAAGCCAGGTCTCACTCCGAAGCCAGCTGCTGTACAACGTACTGCTCCCCTAAACTGTCCCTTAAGATGACTGGTGAGTTAGTTAACAAATCAATACTTTAGTTTTTACCTTGATTACCTCAGTTTTCCTATTTAACCTCTCTTGTAACTTAGCTTTCATGCCCTATGTTCTTCTCATCTTCCGGTTGCCTCTGGAGCTCCTTGTGTGTCCATGTAGGAATTCCTTTCCCAGCATTTCTTGAGAAATGTATGTTTTCCCAAATCCCAAGAATGATCAGTCAAGAAACTGGAAAATGTCACCAAACAATTAATGTGATACACCACATAAACAAAATGAAAGCTAAAAATCACATGATCATATAAATAGATGCAGAAAAACCTTTTTACAAAATCCAGCACTCCTTTGGGATAACTCTCAGCAAAGTGGGAATAGAGGGAACATACCTCAACATAATAAAGGCTATATATGACGAACCCACAGCTAACATCATACTTAACTAAAATCATTTCCCCTAAGACCAGGAACAGGACAGGGATGCCCACTTTCACCACTCTTATTCCACATAGTACTGGGCGTCCTAGCCACAGCGATCGGATAAGAAAAAGAAATAAAAGGTCATCAAATTGGAAAGGAAGAAGTAAAACTCATTATTTGCAGATGACATGATTCCACCCAAAAACACTAGAACTGATAAATAAATTCAGTGAAGTACCAGGATATAAAATAAATATCCAGAAATTGGTTGCATTTTTTAAAATGTCTTTATTTTTAGAGAGAGAGGACGAGGGATAGAGAGATAGAAGAAACATCAATGATGGAGCCATGGAACCTCCATGTGGGGTTGAGGGGACAAGAAGAGATAAGCCAAAGAACTTACATACTTATAGGATCATGAAGACCTGGGGGCGGTATGAGCTGGGAGAAGGGAAGTAAAAGAGGGAGAAATGGGAGATTTCTGTAATACTATCAACAATGAAAAATATATTTAAAAAAAAAAGACACATCAATGAGAGAGACACCATTAGTAGGATTCTTCCAATGTAGGCCTGGCCTTCACCAGCAAGCATGTGAACTAGCTGATATAAGACAGAGAAACCAGGTTGATCCACCTGAATTACCACATTAAATTCCTCAGCAAATCTGGGATCCTCAGTTACTGTGGAAAAATCCCTGACTATGGCTCCCAATTCGGCGTTAGTTAGTCCAGGGAACATAAGAAATTAGAGGCTTCACGTTTGGGTCCTGAGAGGGTCTGACTCTAATAGGTTCAGGGGAGGAAGGAGTGGGGAGAGGTTAGGAGGAAAAGGGAAGTCCGGGGAGAGGAGCAGAATGAAGAAGCCGAGGGCACAGAGCGGGTGGGGACTGGGCAGTAGGGAGAACCTGGGCACAAGACGGCTGCCACATGCCCAGAGACAAGGAGGGCAGGGGAAGGACACAGGCTGGTGCTGAACGGAAAGAGGAAGATGGGGTTGGAGACAGGGAGGACGGTGAATGGGAAAAAGAGGCCCCAGAAGCTTTTTTGTTTTCTTTCAATTATTTGTCGGTCTTGGTTAATCTATAAGTGACATTTTGTAAAGTGGCGACTTTAGAGCCTTTTTTAGTTTATTGGGGTGACATTGGTTAATAAAGTTAGATAGGTTTCAGGTATACGATTCTACCATACATCATTTGTATGTTGTATTGTGTGTTTACTACCCAGCGACTTCAGAGTCTTGAATAGGTTTGGAAGTCTTCAGGTGCCAATAAAATAGGCATCCCATTCAGTCTGTTTACTTTGAGAGCCATGATCTTCTAATTTAGTTCTGAGAAACACAAGTTTGGGGAGGTCACAATTCCCTGTAATGGTCACTGGAGTTCTAAATTAATTTTGGTAGTCTGTCCATTTAGTTAAAATTATGCATGAGGAGGGACCATAGTTCTTTTT
Organism: Myotis davidii; assembly: GCF_000327345.1. Lineage (NCBI taxonomy): Eukaryota > Metazoa > Chordata > Mammalia > Chiroptera > Vespertilionidae > Myotis > Myotis davidii. The sequence continues at coordinate 665,543 of NW_006298367.1, forward strand.
TGTTTGTGTTTTTTTGTGTGTGTGTGGCAGCTTCTCATTGGCTGAGTTGTTGCTGGGTAAGGAGAAAATCTTTCTTCCTGCTGGTATATGTAAAGCAAGCAGGTCAAACTCAAAGGCCAACACGGGCCAAATAACCAAGGTTTAAGTGTATGTGGGCCGCAAAAAACAAAAGCTTCAATTTTCATAGAAATGTAGGTTTATTTCAATAGAGACATGCTGAATACAAAGGGCTGAAATAAATGAGTAATTGTTAACATAAAATACCGTAAAATGCCCTAACCGGTTTGGTTCAGTGGATAGAGCGTCGGCCTACGGACTGAAGGGTCCCAGGTTCGATTCCGGTCAAGGGCATGTACCTGGGTTGCGGGCACATCCCCGGTGGGATGCAGGAGCTGATTGATGTTTCTTTCTCATCGATGTTTCTAACTCTCTATCCCTCTCCCTTCCTCTCTGTGAAAAAATCAATGAAATACATTTTAAAAAATACTGTAATAGAACATTTTAATAAAAATTAATATTTTTGAATAACTGCACAAATTAATAAGTGCCACACCAATAAACCTATTTTTCTTGTTCTCTGAAAGCGAAATATTTCCTGTTGCGCACACCAAACAAGTCAGTCCAAGACGAATGATGTGGACATCGGCTGCTAAAATATTTGCTGCTGGTATTAGTGGAGAGAAATGGTGCGCTTGTGTGTAAGCTGCATAAGGGAAATGAATGCGACACGGTTCAGTAGCATAGGTCATTAGCGAACATTGTAGTTCATTATTAATAATTAGGTATAACAGGATATTGTGAAAATTAAGTTACAAAATTTTTATCAAAACGCTTCTGACATACCGTTATATTGGTTGGGCTGCAAAAATATTCATTGTTGGCCGCGAGTTTGACGTGCCTGATGTAAAGTAAGTTGCGAAGGGATGCGATCCCAATCTTCACTGCTCCCCGGCTCCGTTTTGAATCAGGTTTTCTTTATTATTTTCACAGACTAAATAAGTTGTTTCATCCGCACAATGAAACACTATGCAGCCATTCAAAAAAGAAGCAGTCTATATGTGCTGAATTTGCAAGGTGTAAGTGAGGAAAAAATGCCAAATGAACAGTATTTTTTTTTTCTGGCTGCTGGTCATTTATTTTCCATTTGGTACAAGGCACACGGTTATGGGGTGTCAGGGAGGCTTGAATGTGGCTTGGGTAGTAATGGGTGGGGCTCTCTCAACTTCCTTTTTGGTGTTTTGCTATTTTGACATAAAGGAGCCCAACTGGTTCTGCGTGCTGCAGCTTGCTAGCCTATGGGGCAGTGTGAGGAGGGGAAAGGGGCGAGAGGAGGAGGGAGAGGGCCTCAAAAGAGCCTAGCGCCTCTGGAAGTCTGGTGGCAGGTGGTGGCCACTCAGGATGGGGCCCACTTTGGCTGCCAGGCTGCTGCTTCCTTGTGGTTTCCCGAGCCAGGTCACAGGTGATCATGCTGCTGGAGGCCTGGGGAGATTCCAAGTGCTCTGGGGACCCCAACACTGTGGCCATGAACACAAGAGTGGACTCCCGGAAAAAAACAGCTCACCCACCAGTGACCTGGGCCGGGCTTGGGAAGACCACAGTGGCGGTGTGTGTGTGTGTGTGTGTGTGGCTTCCCCAGGGTACTTGGCACGAGAAAGAGGGCTGTTGCTGGAAGTGGAACCCAAGCAGTCATGGTGGCCACGAGCCAGCCGCTGAGGGGATGGCCATGCTCTTGCTTGGGTGCTGGTGGAAACCTCGGTGGCGACCCCTCCAAGGCCTCAGCTCGCGATCACGGGTGACGGGAAGGGGGTGCTAGGCCATGGAGCCCATTTGCAGAGGAGACCATGGGAGGCCGCTGCATGACTAGGGTGGGGGAGTGGAGGTGGGGGTTGGAGCAGAGGTGAACAGTGTGTTTAGTATACTACTTGTGAAAAGAAAAACATAGATATGCTTTTCTATACCTAAGCTTTCTCAGGAAGGACATAAGAAACTGGTAACAGAAGTTGCATCTAGGGGACTAGAGGAAGGAGACCTTTTTATTTACTGAAGAATACACATAGGATATGTTCATATATCATAAGATTAAAGCTAAATTTTCACAAAATTCAACACATCTGAGCAACGCACCTAAATCAAGAAACAGAATGTTATTAGTAAGCACCCTAGAAGCACCCCAGGGTAATGAATCATCCTGATTCTTTGTTGTGTTGTTGTGGTCAATCCTCACCTGAGGACATTTTCCCATTTATTTTTTTAGAGACAGTGGAAGTGGGGGAAAGGGGAGAGAGAAACATCTCACATTGATTGGTTGCCTCCCACACCCACCCCACCGAACCTGCAACCCAGGTACGGTGCCCTTGACCCAGAATCAAACCCGAGACCCTTTGGTGAGCTGACCGGCGCTCTAACCATTGAGACAAACCAGCCAGGGCTATCCTGATTTTGAATAGCTTGAATTAGTTTTCTATTTTTATATTTTATGTGAATAGAATCCTATATAATAAAAGAGAAAGATGGTAATTGGTGTACGACCGCTACCCTTTTCATTGGCTAATCAGGGAGATATGCAAATTAGTCAACAGCCAAGATGGCAGCTCATTTGCATATGTCAGCCCCAAGCCTCAGACTGAAGCTTTAGGCTGGGGCCTGGGCGGAGCCATCCAGCGATCATTGATGGCAGCAGCGGCAGGGAACCAGGTGGAGCCAGCCAGCTATGCTTGATGGTGGCAGCGGCAGGGAGCTGGGGGTGCCCCGGCCCAGGCCTAAACCCTCAGCCTGAGGCGTTAGGCCTGGGTCAGGGAGGAGCCAGCCAGAGGTCTTGATGGTGGGGAGCATGGGGAGGGTCCGGCCCAGGCCTAACACCTCAGCCTGAGGCTTTAAGCTTGGGCCAAGGAGGAGCCAGCCAGCGATCATTGAGCCAGCGATCATTGATGGTGGCAGCGGGGGGGAGCTGGGGGTGACCTGGCTCAGGGCTAATAACGCACCAGAGGCTTTAGTCCTCAAAGGGAGGCCAGACTGTGGCTTAGGCCCACTCCCCAAGGGGAGCAGGGAGCAGGTAGTAGGACATCCCCTAGGGCTCCCAGTATGTGATGGGGGCAAGCTGGGCTGAGGGACCCCCCTCCGCCGCCAGTGCACAAATTTTTGTGCACCGGGCCTCTAGTCTTATATAATATACTATTTTGTGTTGATTTCTTTTGCCAACTCATTTGCCTACAAGATTCATCCATATTATGCATGTGGTTGTAGACCAGTCTCATTTCTGAATAGTATTCCATTTAATAAATATCCCATAATTTATTCATTCTACTGTTGTGCATAGTTTGCAGTGTTTAGCCCTTGCAACTGGTGTTACTGTGAACATTTGAGCACATGTCTTACAGTAACATATGTATGCATTTCTGTTGGGCATGCACCTAGAAGTGGAATTGCGTATGCAATTAGTAGATACCGCCAGTTTTCCTAAGTGGTTATACTAACTTACACTCTACAGCAGTGTAATTATTCAACACTTGCAAGACTTACTTTCGATCGTATATCCTTTTTAATTTGGGTGTATCATGAAATAGAATGCAAACTTACATGCACTTTAAAGCCATACCACGTCTTCAAAGTGGTTTCACTGCTGTGGCAGACAGCTTTTTGTTGCACCTCTAGAACTTGCCTTCTCTGCTCTTATGTATACTTGGTGGGAAATGCTTGAAAAACAGTTTAAGAGATGATCGGTTCATTTCCCGGTTTATTACTCATTTATGAGCCATAATTTGAAGCCAAGTTTTCTGATCAAGACAGGATACAGATGGAAATATAATTACAATTACAACTATAAGCTCGTATTTATTACGTACTTATTTTGGGCAGGACTCTACGCTAAGCGCTTAGCTAAACCTGGGAGCCAGAAGATGATTTTTATTAAAGAAAAAAGGGGCCTCGCGCTAAAAATCCGTGATACCAAACCTAGATTTAATACCCGTTCTAATTGCAGTTTCAGCCTCTCCCAGAAACAATCTTGATCAACCAATATGGTATTTTCTGGTCAATCACCAGTGAGGTAATCTGGCAAGTGGGCCCTTCTTCTTCCCTTCGACCCCGCCTCACCCTCAGCCACCCGCTTCCACCAAAAGAAGAAGCAACCTAAGAAATAAAAACCTTCCCCTTCTCTTCCCACAAGATGTCCTGGCCCCCAAATACTCATTCTTTTTTTTGTTAATAGCATCCCTGCCCCAATCTTCTTCCTATAAGATCTACATTTGGCCTGGCCAGTGTGACTCAGAGGTTGAGCATCGACCTATGAATCAGGAGGTCACAGTTCGATTTCCAGTCAGAGCAAATGCCTGAGTTATGAGTGCCATCCCCAGTGGAGAGCGTGCAGGAGGCAGCCGATCAATGACTCGCTCTCATCATTGATGTTTCTATCGCTCTCTCCTTCCCCCTTCCTCTCTGAAATCAATAAAAAAATATATATATTTTTTAAATCTACATTTGTACAACCCTTGGAGTGCCCTTCTAGTTACCAGATGGGGTGATGCCCCATATATGAATCCCTTAATAAAGCCAATCTGACTCTGACCTGGTGGTCAGTCACCTGGCCTTTCTATCGCTCGGGTTCTGCGTCTGAAAAAGGGAAGACTTCTGTGACCGCTGGGCATGGGCCCAAGCAAATACCCAACGGGCACCTTCTCCTGCAGCACAGCTGGCTAGGCCTAGGCCTGCAGGAGCACCCCAAGCTGTGCTGGTACCCGATCCCCAACCCAACCCCCACCCCCTATTCGCCTCAGTTTTCTTTTGTCCTTCGGTTTTGTTTTTTTTAAATAAGTAAATACCATATATATATTTTTAAATTGATTTCAGAGAAATTATTTCAGGGAGGAAGAGAGAGGGAGAGATAGAAACATCAATGATGAGGGAGAATCATTGATTGGCTGTCTCCTGCACGCCTGCTACTGGGGATCCCCCGGAATCCCAACATGTGCCCTTGACCAGGAATTGAACGAGACCTCCTGGTTCACAGGCAGACGCTCAACCAGAGCCATGCGGGTTCGGCTTTTATTCACCTCCTGGTCCCGGACATCCAGACCTGCGCGTCAGAGGCTGCACGAAACCAGCAGAGGGGAGTGGCTTCAACCGGTCAAACCCGACCTCAGCCCCGGGGCCCTTCACCCTCAGCTTTCAGAGGCCCCCCCGGGGCCGGGGGCCGGT
>NW_006298367.1:670989-675650 GCF_000327345.1 Myotis davidii
GGGAGGATGCTGAGGCCCAGCGGCGCCAGCGCGGTTGGGGGCAGGACTGCGCAACCTGGAGCGCCTTCTCCGAGGAAGCCAGGGAAGCTCTAGGTTTCCGCAGGCTTGGAGCCTCTCGGCGGAGAATGAGGGCCTTTCCGTGGCGCCGCGGGAGGAGGGAGGGCGGCCTAGGGGCCGTGAGCTCCGCGGACGGGGCCGGGGACTTCTCCCCGAGGAGTGGGGTGTCTGCGGCCGCTCACAGGGCCATCCCGGGACGTCATCTGTGGGAAGGGGGATGGATGGCCTGCGAGTGTGGGGCGCTGAGGAAGCAGCCTTCCCCCTACTCCCCTGGGTCTCAGCCGAGCCCGATGCTTCCCCCTCGCAGGATTTCAGGCCCCAAACCCGCTTCTACCTCTTGGGTGGAGGGAGAGGTGGAGGCGTGGAGGTCCAGGACCCAGGGGGTGAGAGTTTAGCAACTGTCCGCCTGGGGAGGGGAAGGGAAAGGCCACAGGTGCTTCACTTCCAACCCCAGGATGCGGCCTTTGAGAACCCTCCTCCCTCCCCACTCAGCCTCAGCGCACTCTGCTCCCTCTAAAGCCCTTGGTGCCTCCCTGCACCCCATCTGCAGAAAGGTTCCGGTCTCACTGCCAGCTGGGCCTCCAGTGCCGCTTAGTCATCCTGGACAACCCCGTTTCATGCCGAATGGAGTTTGAGCTTCCAAGGAAGATAAGGGGAAACGCATGTAATTTGATTTTTGTTGTGTGATATAATGAAGACAAATGTTCCTTTGGATATTAATTATGTGGATCACAGTGTAATGGATAATGCCATTCATCAGAGATTTAAAAAAGGAAAGCTGTTTTGCCTGCAGGCATAATCCTATATAATAAAAGGCTAATATGCACACTGATGGAATAGAGGAACGCCCAGTCGCTATGATGCCACTGACCACCAGGTGGCAGACACTCAATGCAGGAGCTGCGCCCTGGTGGTCAGTGCTCTCCCACAGGGGGAGGGTTGCTCTGCCAGAAGCTGGGATCATGGCTGGCCAGCGCAGCCATCCACAGTGGTCCTTCCTCGGTGACCAATGTGAAGCCTGTTTCTCCCCAGTACAAGTACCTGCTCTAGCATAACTCACCCACACAGGTGAGAAGCCCTAGTGCCCATTGCGGGTGCTGCTGCTGCCACAGGGCTTCCCTGGCCATCCACAGGCGGGCTCACACTGGGGAGAAGCCCTACCGATGCCCAGACTGCAAGAGTCACTTCACTGACCCCCAGCTGCTGGCCACCCACCAGCACCAGCACACGGGCGAGAAGCCCTCCAGCTGTCCTAAATGCAGCCTCCGTTTTGCCTACAGCAGTGGTTCTCCACCTTCTGGCCCTTTAAATACAGTTCCTCATGTTGTAACCCAACCATAAAATTCGTTTCGTTGCTACTTCATAACTGTCATGTTGCTACTGTTATGAATCGTCATGCAAATATCTGATATGCAGGATGGTCTTAGGCGACCCCTGTGAAAGGGTCGTTCCACCGCCAAAGGGATTGCGACCCACAGGTTGAGAACCGCTGGCCTACAGGCACTTCTCTGCTGGCTTCCCACAGGTGCACACACACAGGCGGGAAGCCCTACCCCTGCCTTGACTGTGGCCTCTGCTTCCCCTACTCTCCTCCATCATCAGCACATCCACTCGAACAGCCAGCCCTTCCTGGGCCCAGCGTGGGAAGGCTTCAGGCGCAAGCAGGCCCCGGAAGACCACCAGTGGGTCAGTCCCTCTGACAAGAGCCCGAGTGGCAGCAGCCTGTAGCGGGGCTTTCAGAGCCAATCCTGTTTGGGAGGCCAGGATCCCCGTTAATTTCTGGTACTTCCCAGATCGACTTCAAGAGTGTTAGGCGATAGAGCTCCCATGAGATGCTTCAAGTTTTCTCTCGAAAGGAAGAGGCAGGGTTTATGTGTTGGCGGGTAAGGAAAGGGTGTGGGCGTTTAGGGAAAACAAAGATCTGTGTTGGGAAGCGAGCAGAGGTGAGGGGCACGGAGAATGTCCTTTGGGAGGAGGGGGCTGCGATCCGAACGGCCGCCTGAGGCCTAAGCCCGTGTCCTGGGGTTCCTGCTCCCACTTCCCGGTCCCAGTTGGGGTTACTTCACTGCAAACCATCCACCTGACTTTTCTTTCTGGATTGTTCTCTCCCTGAGATCATTCTGGTCTGTATCCCCCCTGTTCCTCAGAGATGGGGTCCTTTAGATGTGAAAGCCTGTTAGAGGAGCTGGTGCCCACTGTAGAGAGGCCCTGGAGCAGAGGGCACACTCTGGGCCGGTCCCCCTGGGGGATGCTCATCCAAGGATTCTGCCTTTCAGTCAGGGCAAGTGCATGTCTGGCAGGCAGGCGTGCAGTACAAGCATTGTTGGCACTCTGGTCTTACAGATCTAAAGGTGGCCACGGAGAAGCAAAAGGCTTCGGGTGGGGAACTCTCCTGCCCCACGCTCACTCTGCACACAGTGTGCAAAGTATTAAGCTTAATGAATACAAATTTTTCCCAAAACATTTATGAATTGGTGATTGCAGTTTTTCTTTTTCTTCATATATCTGCATGTTTCCTGGATTTTACATTTTCTCAATGTATTCTTGGGCTACAGCAGCTGGAAATATATAATGTTAGGGACTTTTAAAAAAATAATTACTTGAGCCCTAGCTGGTTTAGCTCAATGGATAGAGCACCATCCTGCAGACTGAAGGGTCCTGGGTTCGGTTCTGGTCAAGGGCGCATGCCCGGGTTGCGGGCTCGATCCCCAGCAGGGGGCGTGCAGGAGGTAGACTATTAATGATTCTCTCTTATCATTGATGTTTCTATTTCTCTCTCTCTCTCCCTTCCTCTCTGAAATCAATAAAAATATATTTTTTAAAAATAAAAAAGGAATGAAGTGTTGATTCATGCCACAACATGGCTGAGCCTTGACAACACTGTTAAGTGAAAGAAGCCATTCACAAAAGGACACATATTGTGTGAGGTACCAGAACATGCAAATTCATAGTCAGAAAAATGAGAAATTACCAGGGGCTTAGCGACAGGGGAATGGAAAGTGACTGCTTATTGGGTTCTGGGTTTCCTTTTTTGGTGAAGAAAACACTTTGAAAATCGATAGTAGTGACAGTTTGCACAACATTGTTGATGCAATTAATGCCACTGAATTGTGAATATAGAAATGGTTCACTGGCCAGGTGACTCAGTTGGTTGGAATGCCCTCCCGTACACCAAAAAGTTTGCAGGGGCCCTAGCCGGTTTTGCTTAGTGGATAGAGCCACGGCCTGCAGGCTGAAGGGCCCCAGATTCGTTCCGGTCAAGGGCACATGCCTAGGTTGTGGGCTCCAGCCCCAGTGGGGGAGCATGCAGGAGGCAGCCAATCAATGATTCCCTCTCATCATTGATGTTTCTCTCTCTCTCTCTCTCTTCCTTCCTCTCTGAAACCAATAAAAAAAATATATATATATATATTTTTAAAAGGTTGCAGGTTTAATCCCCTGCTGGGGCACCTATGGGACATACATGCATGTTCAACGCAGTACTAGATAAGAGGTGGAAACCCAAATGTCCACCTCCATCAACAGATGGGCAATATGACATATCCATACAATGGCATATTACTCAGCCACAAAGAGGGATGAAGTACCGACACATGCTAAAGACAGAAGCCAGAAGGAAAGGCCACACACAGTGCATGGCTCCATTTATATGAAACATCCAGGAAAAGCAGATTGATAGGGACAGAAAGCAGATTAGTGACTGCCATGAGCTGCAGGAAGGGGGGGATGGGAGTGGCTGTTCAATGGGTAGGTAGGTGGTTTCCATGAGGGGTGATGAAAGTAATGACTGGTTTACACAATAAATGTACTAAATGCCACTGAATTGTACAGTTTTAAATGGCTGATGTGTAATGGTTTATGTGACTTGTATTTTACCACAATAAAAAATTGGGAACAAGGAAACATTCAGGGGTCACATCAATGTCCTATATCTTGTTGGGGTGACTGATGGTTAATATGGTTGTATACATTTGTCAAAACTTGGCCGATTTTACACTGAAGATCTGTGCATTTTACTGTATGTACAATAAAATTAAAATTAATAAAAAGTTTAAAGTAGTTGCCTTCTGGAGAATAGGGGGAAAGGGTACAGGGAACTGATTTTTTCTTTTTAAAAAAAATGTATTTTCTTGATTTTTTTACAGAGAGGAAGGGAGAGGGATCGAGAGTTAGAAACATCGATGAGAGAGAAACATAGATCAGCTGCCTCCGGCCCACCCCTCCCTGGGGATGTGCCTGCAGCCAAGGTACATGCCCTAGACCGGAATCGAACCTGGGACCCTTCAGTCCCCAGGCTGACGCTCTATCCACTGAGCCAAACCGGCTATGGCTGATCTTTTCATTACAAAAACTTTTTAAACCCATATGCATTAATTTGGGGAAAAAAGAAGATATAACAATTTCCCCATTCCAATTCGAACCTCAGCAAACACATTCCTTCGCCCGCTGCTCCAGGGGGAGGCTGAGCGAGCCGAGCGGAGCGCGCAAGGAGGGGGTGGCCCCGCGGCCCTGGGCCCGCTGTGTCCCCGCGTCTGGCCCGGGTGTGAGCGGCTTCCCGCGGGGCTGGGGGCCGGGTCCCGCCGCCGAGAGGCGCGAGGAGAAGA
>NW_006298367.1:676113-676461 GCF_000327345.1 Myotis davidii
CCCTCCTCGCCCGTCCATCTTTCTCGAAGGCAAGAAGGCTCCCTCACGCCTCCCCTCCGTTCCGTCCCCCCCCTAAAGGTGGCCATTTTATTTGAGGGCAAGTGGGCGAGGAGATGGAGAAGGCAGGCGGGCGCCATGTTTGATGTGATCAGGGGACGGCGCCCTCAAGAGCGGCCGCGACAGCTGAAGCCGGGATGTGGCCCTGTTTCCGAAGGCCCCTTCCGGGCCCCTCGGCCCGGGAGTCTATGGCCACGCTGCCCGGAAGTGAATAAACACCGAGGGGTTGGTGGGTCCCGGTCAGAACCCCCGAGTCCCCAGCGGCCCCAGCAGCCAGTCCCTGCGACTTCG
>NW_006298367.1:676758-677254 GCF_000327345.1 Myotis davidii
GCCCCGGCCCCAAACCAGACCTCATCTCTTGGATGGAGCAGGGGAGCGAGGCGTGGAGCCCGGCCGCCCAGGATCCTGAGCTGGGGGAACGCGTGGGAGGAGCCCTGCGAGGTGAGGGACCCCGGGCCTCCCCGCACCGGGCACCCGGGCACCCTGTCCGGCGAGGTGGTTATTTTCAGATCCCCACTCCCCGCCTCCCGAGAGGAAGGAAGGAGCCGCGGTGTTGGTAATGAGGAAAGGAGGCGGACCTGGCACACAGTTTTCAGAACCTGAGCGTCATCATGTTGAGACCCGAGTAGGGTAATCAGGAGCCCAAGTCCAACACTCGGGTTTCCAGGTCCCTGTGGTAGAAAACACCACCCATTGTCCCTTTTTCAGGAACAACTAAAATCCCCTAAGAGTGGATGTGACTTCAGATCCGCCTTTCACGTTCCTCAAGCAAAGCGAGGTGGCACAGGAGGCCATGCCCAGCAAGGCAGCCTGCCCCCCCCCAACC
>NW_006298367.1:677316-682693 GCF_000327345.1 Myotis davidii
GCCCCCTCTGTGCAGCTCTCACCCACGGAAAGCGGAGGAAACGATAATAGCTACTGCGCCTTGAGCATTGGCCAAGTGCCTGACAGGCTCCCCCTGATGTAATGGGTCCAACAGCCTCGGAAAGGAGTCACCACGATTCCCATCTGACACGCGAGGACCCGAGGCTTGAGAGATTGAACTGGTTCACTGTCCTTCGAGGCCTGCGTGTCGGTCCCTGTGCAGTATTTCTCTGGCACGTCTTTCCGTAAAAGCACCCTGTGGCCTGAGACAGTCTAAGCAAATGTGCTTTAAAATGTGTCTTGATTCTTGTTTCCCAGGAGGTGCCCCAAACAAGAAGGAAGAGGAACCCAAAGCAGTGCCAGGAGCCAAGAGACCCAGAAAGACTCCCGGGAAGGATCGGCCCGAGGAGCTGGTTCAACACCACCCGGACTGGGCCCTCGGCAAGCCGCCCCCGCCCGCGCCCACGAAAGCCTGGGACCCGGGCTCAGGTGCGCCGCCGCCACCCCCGGGGCCCAGCCGGGGCTCGCAGGCCCGCCAGCGGCGCCACGTGTGTGCAGACTGCGGTCGCCGCTTCACCTACCCATCGCTGCTGGTCAGCCACCAGCGCATGCACTCGGACGAGCGGCCCTTCCCCTGCCCCGAGTGTGGCATGTGCTTCAAGAGGAAGTTTGCGGTCAACGCGCACCAGTGGATCCACCGCTCCTGCTCGGGGGGCCGGCGAGGCCGGAGGCCTGGCATCCGCGCTGTGCCTCAGGCCCCGGTCCGGGATGACCGGGACCCGCCGGTGCTGTTCCGGCACTACCCGAACATCTTTCAGGAGTGCGGGTGAGTGGCTCCCGCGCGAGGCTGAGCCTGACCTCGGCGATAAGGACTGACCGGGCCCAGAGGGAGATTCCTAAATCAGGGACTTGGGAACCCAAGTTCATCCCCTGGGCTTCCCTCCAGGATCCCTCAGGTTTTCAAACACGTAGAAAGGAAAGTGCCTGTAAAGATTCACCTAGATTAAACTTGACGCCCCTCTCCCGTTTTTCTAAAAAATGAGTGAGACACGGACTTTTCTCAGTGTTGTTTCAGTAGCAGGTGCAACCAAGATCTTTGCTGTCTCAAAAACCACCCCTTGCTGCTTATCTGCATGAGAGGTAAGCGCTGAGGACTGGGGCCTGGGGAGGGGCCAGGTGGAGGTGGTCAGCCTGGCCAGCTGACTCCAGCAGGGAGCCCAGCACAGAGCCCGTCTCTGCCCAGCACAGAGCCAGTCTCCGCACAGCACCGTGGGCAAGTCGGCCCTCCCCAGCCTCGCGCCCTCATCTGTGAAATGAGGATTACTAATGTCTACCTCAAGGGAAAGGGTTACTGTGAGGACGAAATTTAAACAATATAGTATGTATGACAGTAAATGTGCAATAAATGTGTTGAAAGCGAATTCTCGACATTTTACACTTCAGAAAGGCTAAGGAGGCAGGGCATGGATATCAATAGCCATGTTTTGCAGATGAGTGGACGGAGGCTCAGAGATTAAGTGATTTTTTCCCGCCCAACATTCCACTGCTTTAAGACAGCAAAGCTGGAAACTGAACAGAGCCCAGATATTTCAACCACTTTCTCTGAGCAGTCAGAACACAGGTCCCGCCCAGGTGAGAGTGAGGTGAGAGCTGAGATCTGGGCAGGAAGCCAGTGGGACAGCAAACAACAGCAACTACAGGAAAGGTTTTCTGGTCGTGGCCAGCTAGCTCAGTTGGTTAGAGCATCGTCTGAATATGCCAAGGTTGTGGGTTCTGTCCCCGCCCAGGCCACATACCGGAATCAGCCAGTAATACATGGATAGGTGGAACAATGGGTTGTTGTTTCTATGTATCGCTCATCCTTTCTCTCTCTCAATCAATAAATGAATTTTTTTTAAAAGGTATTTTGGTCCTTACTTCCCAGCCAGAGAGTGGCCTCCCCTTGGAGGGGTGGCTCCTCAGGATGCAGGGCCCAACCCCGCCTGTCTGGGAGAATCTCAGCAGGCAAATGGAAAGCCCTGCCAGAGCCAATGACTTCACTCAGAAAGGTACAGCCCACATTCAGTGACCTGCTGGAGAGACAGCGAGGTGATACGGGAACCCCCGGGCTGAGGGAGGCTGGCTCCGTGCTGTCACTCACAAGCAACACCTGAGGCCTCTGGGCTTTGTGCTGGGCGCCAGGGACAGGCTGGCTCAGAAAAGAGTGACCCGATCGCGGCTGTGATGAAGGATGTGCCAGAGGCACCACCTAACCCGTCCTGCTGGCGAGACACCAGGAACTGCATCTTAGAGGAGAGGGTTGTGCTTCCCACAGCATTAGGTGGTGATTGCTGTGTGGGGAGATTTTCAGGCAAAGGGAGCCTTGTTTCATGAAAAGGCTAGAAATGGACACAGTGTGGAATAAAGGGAAGAGCCTGGTCTCTGGAGCCGGACTGTCTGGGCTCTGATTCCCAACTCACTTGCTTTTTAGCTGTGCAGCCTCAGGCAAGTTACCTCTTACCCCAAGTCACCTCTCTGTGCCTTAGTTTCTTCATCTATAAAACCTACCTCCTCAAATTGCTGTAGGATTAAGATAATGTAGAAGATTACCTTGCATATTAGTATTTAATAAACACCAGTTTTTATTATTATTCTAATCTATACAAAATAGTTTGTGAAGAGCAAGAAGAGACCTGGGCAAGTTTTCTGAAACAAGGAAGGTTTCCTGGAGGAAGTGGTTTAAATCAGCCTTGAAGGATGAGAAAGGTTTCAGCCGGGATAGGCATGTATAAGGAACAGTAGTATGACTGAACCATAAACAACTAGGGAATGGTTCTGGCTGGTGTGGCTCAGTTGGAGCATCGTGTCGTACTCACACACTGAAGGTGGAAGGTTTGATTCCCAGTCAGGGCACATACCCAGGTTGCAGGTTCCATCCCTAGTCGGTGAATCCAGGAGGCAACCAATAGATCTCTCTCTCTCTCCCCCTCTAAAATCTAATTTTTTAAAATGTTCATCTGAGGATATTTTGTTCCCCATTGATTTTTTTAGAGACAATGGAGGGGAGAGAGACACACACATCAATTGGCTGCCTCCTGTTCACACACTGATCGGGACCAGGGATCAAGCCTGTAACCAAGGTACGTGCCCTTGATTGGGAATTGAACCCAAGACCCTTGGGACTGTAGGCCAATGCTCTAACCACTGAGCAACCAACCAGGGCTCTAAAACCAATTAAAAAGAAAAGAACTAGATAATGAGTAATGGAAGATGCAGCAGTAAGGTGGATGCCATGCTGGAAGAGCCAACAGATCCCAGCAGAGGAGCTTAAGGATTACCCTGAGGAGCCAGAGGAAGTTCTTAGCAGAAGCAGGGTTGTTTGATAGGTACTCTCAGAAGATGCCTTTGGCCCTGTCGGGTGTGGCTCAGTTGGTTGGGCATCATCCCGTGCACCAAAGATGTTGCTGGTTCAATTCCTGGTCGGGGAACATGCCCAAATTATGGGCTTGATCCCTGGTAGGGGGTGTGCAGCAGGCAGCTGATTGATGTTCTGCTTGCACATTGATGTTTCTCTTTCTCTCTCCCTCTCCCTCTCTAAAAATCAATTAAAAAATGTTTTTACAGATGTCTTTGTAAATAGTGTAAAGTGTGACCTGTAGGAGGAGACTGGTTACTAGAGACCGTTGGACACCTGCTCCCAGAGCTGATCAGGAGCTGGGACCAAGCTAAAGAGCGAGATGTTTTCTTGCTTCCTGACCTTGGAATTGGGAAGAAAGATATTCATGAGAGGTTTCTGCCATAGTATCTGCATGGCTCAGTGACTGCTAATATGAGCTGTGAACAAGTAAGTCCCAGAGGTTTCAAGCACAGATAGCTGGAGCAAGGGAGCCTGACTGCTGGGCAAGGGGCAGTCAGGAGTGGGAGGGTGTGACGGCCAGGGACGACCAGTACTGGGGAGGGGTGGGTCAAAGAGAAGGTGAAGCTAGAGAGGAGGTGCCACCAGGGAGTGGGGAGCAGAACCAGGCACGGTGTGTCAAGCACAACACTGCCACCAAGGTCAGCATGAAGCACAGGATGAGTGCTGTCTGCTCTTCCTCATTTATCTCTTTAACAGAAACCTAGTAAGCATTTACCATGTACTAGGAACTACTCCGTGTGTCAGGATATAGCAGGGAAAACTGACACAGGAATCCTTTTAGAACTTACCTCTGAGTGGCGGGGAAGGGGGGAGAGTAGTGATAAGCCAGTATATAAATAAGACATGGTACTGCATTGCAAATAATAAGCACTACAAAGGAACTATAAAAAAAAAAAGATCTTTATTGGATTTTTGAGAGAGGGAGGGAGGGATAGAGAGAGAGAAACACCTGTGTGAGAGCGATCACATTAATCATCCACCTCCTGTACGGCCCCCATCTCCTGCATACCCCCCATTTGTGATCAGGGAATTGAACAGCAACCTTTCAGTGCTAAGGATGACGCCCAACCAACTGAGCCACACCCGGGGAAGGGTACAGGTCACAGCTCTTGTTTGCCATCATGCAAAGTTTGGATTTAATTCTAAATATACTGGGAGGTCAGTGGGTTGTTTTTATTTGCAGTAAAATATGCACAACAGAATTTACCATTGAAAAAATTTAAATATGTTTTTATTGATTTTAGAGAGAGGGGAAGAGAGAGAGAAACATTGATGTGAGAGAGACACATCAATTGGATGCCTCCCACAGTGTCCAATCAGGGCTGAGGAATCTGTCCTGCAACTTAGGTAAGTGCCTTTGACCAGAAATAGAACCCGAAACCCTTTGGTGCACAGGCCAATGCTCTAACTACTTAGCAACACTGGCCAGGGCCTGAATGACAAAAACATAAGCCTCATATTTACTTTTCAATACTACTGACATCATAGCCCATCATTTAAATTTTTTCTCTTTACATTTACACTGAGTGGCCAGATTATTATGACCACCTGACATTTGTAGGCAAATTAGCCGTACACTGCATCGTATGGGATATGGAAGCCAAAGGCCTGTTCGAACACCTTTGCTGTCTGCAGTTACCAAGATAAAACGTCTCCAATTCGCACAGGAACACAAAGATTGGACAGTCGAGCATTGGAAAAAAGTCATGTGGTCCGATGAATCATGTTTCCAGTGGCATCATGCAGATGGCAGAGTGAGAATTTGGCGGAAAGAGCATGAAAGCATGCACCCCACATGCATGAGAACAACCCTTCAATCGCGACTGAGCTGGAGGCACCCTGTAGCCCTCTCGTGTTCCCTCCCTGGCTAACCAACCTCCCACGTCCCTCCCCAGCCTCAATCGTGCACTGGTGGGGTCCCTCGGCCTGGCCTGCGCCCTCTTGCATTTAACCCAATGGCAGAATGATCAGTCACTATGAT
>NW_006298367.1:685162-685367 GCF_000327345.1 Myotis davidii
AGAATAAACTGGTGAACATAATACAATCAGGGGCATAGAAAGGGAGTGGACTGAATATTCCTGGGGGAGGTAAGGGGTATGGGGGTTCTGGAAGAGATAAAAGGTAAAGATACAAATTATGAACAACAAATACACATCTATCAACAAGTGAATCTAAAAATTGTACACCTATGGATGAGAACAGTGGGGGGGGGCGGGTAAGGGC
>NW_006298367.1:685379-690494 GCF_000327345.1 Myotis davidii
CATCAAATCTCACAGAACTGGACAGTGCTATTCATCAGGCATGGTGTCAGATTCCTCGCATCACCTTTCAGCATCTCGTGGAGTCAATGCCAGGAAGAATCGCTGCAGTATTGAAGGCAAAAGGTGGCCCAACGAAGTACTGATGGGGTGGTCATAATAACCTGGCCACTCAGGGTATATGATGATACGGAATTGTGTGTGTGATCAGAAGCAGCTCTTCTGACCTCCTAGGTCCCTGTTTCTTGCACTGCCCCACATTACAACTGCATCCTGGTAGGTAACCTGGTCCAAAATCTCACCTCTCTCTGGTTGCTGAGATTGTGCCTTCAGTCATTTGAGGTAATACAGCATGGGTTCTGGAGTTGGAGGCCTGGGGCAAGGTCATCCCTCCGTGCCTCAGCCTCCTGATCCAGAAAGTTCCCATCTCTGGAGTGTGAGCGTCCAATGAGTTAACGAGCAAAAGCACTTAGAGCAGAGGCTGGCTACAGTAAGTGATCATTCAAGGTAAGCGAAGATTACTAGTCTTTGTCACAGAAGCAGCTGCAGCTCTTGCATAGTCTGCCGTTATTCTGTTAGGAGAGCTTGGAATTGGGAAATCAGGGCACATTTAAATGAAACATTAAAACAATGTGCCCTCATCCAGTAACTCATCTAATTTTCTACCCAATCATAATTGAATAAAGAACCCAGTTCAGCCTTTTGCCTCGTTGCTACAGAGTGAGCAAGATGGGTCACCAGCAACTCTACTGGAGCCATCCGAGGAGATTCGGCCAGGGTTCTTCTTCTTTTTTTAAATATATTTTATTGATTTCTTACAGAGAGGAAGGGAGAGGGATAGAGAGCCAGAAACATCCATGAGAGAGAAACATGGATCTGCTGCCTCCTGCACGCCCCGCACTGGGGATGTGCCCGCAACCAAGGTACATGCCCTTGACCGGAATCGAACCCGGGACCCTTGAGTCCGCAGGCCGAAGCTTTATCCACTGAGCCAAACCGGTTCTGGCGAGGGTTCTCCTTCTTGCCAGGTCTGCTCAAACCACCACGGTCTGATCCGTAAGTACGGCCTCAACATGTGCCGCCAGCGTTTCCGTCAGTCAGCCAAACCGGTTCTGGCGAGGGTTCTTCTTCTTACCAGGTCTGCTCAAACCGCCACGGTCTGATCCGTAAGTATGGCCTCAACATGTGCCGCCAGCGTTTCCGTCAGTGCACGAAGGACACAGGCTTCATAAAGTTGGACTAAGAGAACTTCCATGAATGGGTTGTTCAAGACATCTACCTTATGACAGAATGCTCTCTCTTTGTACATAAAATTATAAAACAAAACAAACAAAACCCCAGTTCACTTTCACAAGGTCAGCGGGGTCAGTAAATTCAAAATTTCATGTTGCTTTTCTGGAACAGGCCTGCGGAGGCAGGAGGAGGTGGTGGAAAAGGCTGGCATTTCGGAGTCTAAAGACCCCGAGTCATATGGGCTGCCTGACTTTGGGGAACAAACAGGCCTTAGTTTCCGCTTCTGCGAAATAACTGGACTCTAAGGCAGAGAGACACTCGGCTCAGTGTCCTAGTTAAAGACACAGTAAATGTTGGAAATACCAGATATAGATAATAGAGTGACACTAACATGCATGCAGAGACAAAAAGGCCATCTCTGGAGGGATATTTAGGAAACTGCTAAGAGGAATAGGGTGGGAAGAGAGAATATTATTCTATACCTTGTAAATGAAAAAAAAAAATTGAGAAACGAATTGGCTTGCTAAAAGAATAGTTTTTATTAAGGCCATGGAGTGGGCCTTCTGACGGGGATTAGGAAGTGGACATCTGGCCAGTGGCCCCTGAATGCTGGCCCCGTATCCCCCTCTGCTAGACCCCTCGCCCCCCGCGGGCGCACGCGCACCCCAGCCTTCCCTTTCGCCCGCCACCCGCCCAGCGCCCCCAAGGGAAGCCGAAGTGGCCGCGGCCATCTTAACTGTGGGCAAGGGCGCTTCTCAGGCCGCTCGCGGGACAGCAAGAGAAGAAACTCGAGGGGGTTAACAAACCAGGTCAACACTGGACCCACACTGGAGCTGCTAAGCGCCTTCCTCTCAAAACAAAGACGCCAGAAAACCACCATCTTTCCTGAGGGCTCCTTCATTTCCTCGGCCCTGGGATCACCGAGTCCGCATAACCAGTTCTCCGCGTCCTAGAGCGGCCCCGCCCGGAGCGAGTTCCGGTCTCCTAGGTGCCCGGAGGTCGAGTGCCCCTCCTGGGGCGGGGGCCGCGCATGCTTCGAGTGCGTGCTTCCGGCTTCCGCCTCCCCGGAGGTGCCCGCGAGGGTCCTGATGGGAGGAAGCGTGAGGTGGGAAGGCCAGGCGCGGGAGCTTCGGGCCGTGGCCATGGCCGAGTATTTCCTCCCCAGGAGTGGGCTGCCCGCTGCCCGCGAAGAGGGCCCTGGCCCGCACGGGATGCGGCCGACCTAATGCCACCAGGCGCGCTCCCCGAGGGCCGGCCATCCCTGATCTCTGAAAGGGGAAGGGGCAGGTGGGACCGGAAGGAACAGGTGCCCACTCGCCCCCACGCCGGCCCCAGGTGGCCCCGTTTCCTGTGACTCCCGCCAGGTCACCCTCAAATTCACAACTGCGTCTCCCCTGGCCGACCCCTTCAGTGGCTCCCAGGACTCCTGCAAACAGGTCAGAACCTGTGCCACAACACCGAGGCCCCGGGCTCGCCGCCCTCCAGTTCAAACCAGATCTCGCTCGCCCTACAGGCAGGCGATCCCATTGGGCTGCAGGTAAACGGGATCGTCGGTTCTGGGACACGCCTCTAGCTCAGCGGGCCTGCGCTCTTGCGTTCTGCACTGTACACACCACACCTGCAAACCTAACATCTTCCATGCCCTCCTAAATACTGTCTCTGGGAATTCCTCTCGGAGCGCCTCTGCCCCATGCAGAAACCTCCGAACACAGCTCTGTGTCTGTGCAGGCCTGAGCACAGCCTGCCCAAAGGTCCGCACCTGTGCGAGCAGAGCTCACACCTTAGTGCAAATGTAGTTTAGTGTCAGTTTAGAGCAGGAAGCTTATCCTGATTCACCAATACCTCCAACACCTAGAACACCTCGATGCCTAAGGAATGCATTGGTAGTATTAAGAAATGTATTGTTTTTTGTTTTTTTAGTGGTTTAGTTTCTTCCCCAGGATCCCCAGATCCCAAACCAGCCCTCCTGGGTAGAGCAGGAGACCCAGCTGTGGGGTGCAGATGTTAGGGATCCCCAGGAGGGAGGGAGTCTGCGAAAGATGGAAAGGTGAGAAGTGGGAGCAATGTCCCAGTTCCAGCTGGAAGGGAAAATGTTTTATTGAGCGAGAAACCAGCTACATGTCCCTTACTAATTTTTCTTGGTCTGAATCTATTTATTTATTTATTTATTTGGTCTGAATTTATGACACCCACTGGAGATTGAAATCTTTTTTTTTGATGGGTGTTTTTTTTGTTTTGTTAATCCTCACCTGAAGTTATTTTCCATTGATTTTTAGAGAGAGTGGAAGGGAGGGGGGAGAGAGACAGAGAGAAACATCAATGTGTGAGGGACACATTGATTAGTTGCCTCCCAAATGTGCCCTGACAGTGCCAGGGATCAAGCCTGCAACCAAGGTACATGCCCTTGACCAGAATCAAACCCAAGACCCTTCAGTCCAAGGGCCGACGCTCTACCCACTGAGCCAACCTGGTCAAGGCAAGACTGAAATCTTAACGTTCTCTTTCTAAGTTGACTGAGACATCCAGTGGTCCCATGGTCAGGTCACACTGAATGAATCATCCGATCTCCAGCTCCGTGGCCGTGTGTGAATTAAGTTTAGGCTGGAGGCAGTTCACCTTTCTGTCTCCAGGTCCCTGGGCCCGGTAGTTGGGGGTGTCTGCTCTGGTTGGTCCTAAGGTAGGTGGGAATGTCCCTGACTCATGAGCCTTCAGTTGAGCAACACAGTTTAGGCAGAGCTTCCAGGGGCCAGGCACCCATCTGAATGCTTCTGCCCTTGTGAAGCTTGGCTCCGGCACCAGAACACGAGTAGACCTTGGACCAGTAACAGGGTGAGTTTGAATCTGCTGTTTCACAGCAGCCACTCAGGAGAACAACACATTTAGAAAGGGCCAGGAGAAGAGTCCGTTCGGGATTGTCATGGGCCCCTGGGATCAGAAACACTGACCTGGTCCCTGAGCCCCCTCCTCATCTGTGCCCAGCCTCAACATCGGCACTAACGCAGCACTCATCCCTGCCCGCATGCATCATGCTTTGCCATCATCTTTAACCTGGTCCAGCGCACTCCCTGGAGAGGGACCCTGTGGGAACCCTAGTCAAGAGTACGCCGGATGATCAAGGCCAGTTTGCCACATGCGTGCATGCAGGCGAGGATGTAACCCAGAGGTCCTCAAACTTTTTAAACGGGGCCAGTTCACTGTCCCTCAGACATTCCACACATGCGCACTGCGGGCCCCGGACGAGTCAGCTGCTAAGCAGGACAGGCAGAGGCGGCAAAAACACCCGGTGGGCCAGATAAATGTTTTCGGCGGGCCGCATGTGGCCCGTGGGCCGTAGTTTGAGGACCCCTGAGGTAACCTGTTCATGTTCATGTAGCATCTGTGTCACTCATTGGCACGAGGCCTCTTCTGTGTGAGCGTGTATATAAGGCCACTGACCAGCCAGGGGGGCTGGGCCGCTTTGTGGGGCTGCCTTTGGGGGCTACTTTGAAGAACTACTTTGATGGCTCCTATAGTAGCAATGGCTACTTGGCCTACAGTAAAGTCTCTCCCATATGCCTGCGATTCCTCATGTCTCCGTCTAATTCCTGGCATCCGAGGAGCTGCGCTCCCACAGTTGGAGTCGAGCAGGATCAAGGAGCCGTGTGCTCCCACAGGCCCTTTGCAGCTAGTGCGGCACCTGCCTTCGCCTCAGGTAGTACCGCTCACGCTAACTGCTGACTCACACAGGCAAGTGGCCCTACTCCTGTGCCCGCTATAAGAGGTAGGTCTTCAGCTAGAGGCCCGCCAGCCAGGCGCCATAGGCCCCAGGGGCCAACCCAGGGTTTCAAACCCTGCCCCAGCTTGTTCCCCAGGAAGGTCCAGACAGCCCTGAGTGTCTAGGACTAC
>NW_006298367.1:690556-692915 GCF_000327345.1 Myotis davidii
GGGTGGGCACTGACAAGTGACAAAATGCTGTTGGTCTTAATGGAAATGTTCTGTTTTCTCTTGTGTCCTTCAGGGTTCCGAGAGGCTGACAGAGCTAGGGCTGAGGTTGAGTCCTGGGCAACTCTGAGCCCTAACCCTTCCCAGATTTTCTGTCTCCTCCTTTCCCCTTTCTGCCATAATCCAGTCTTTCCTTTCAAGCTCCCCTGGTGGTGGGGAGAAGCATCGGCCAGATACACCGCCAGGCGGAAGCCTCAGGGAGGCCTTTGGAAATGTTGGCAGGTGTTAGACTTCAGTTCAGCAACCTCAGTACGCGAGTTCTGGCTAAGAAAGAATTAAGAGCGAAGACTCAAACTACAAAAGAAAGTTTAGCACGGCCAGCGTGGCTCAGTGGTTGAGCATTGACCTCTGAACCACGAGGTCCCAATTCCATCTTTGGTCAAGGGCACAGGCCCGGGATGCGGGCTCAATCCCCAGTGTGGGGCCTGCAGGAGACAGCCAACCAATGATTCTCATAATTGATGCTTCTATCTCTTCCTCTCCCTCTCCCTTGCTCTCTGAAATCAATAAAAAAAACTTTTTTTAAAGAGAAAGTTTATTTAGAAAGTCACAAAGGTAGAAGAAATGAGCCATAGAAGAAATGGGCTCAGGAAACGAGCTACAGAGCCAAAAGAAGGGCCCTTGGAGCTTGGGAGGGAGGGAGGGAGAGAGAGAGAGAGAGAGAGAGAGACTGAGACTTGCCTTGAGAGATGGGAGAGGGAGGAAAGGCTTGAGCATGCCCCGAGAAGAGAGCACACTCTAGGTCCCTGTCTTAAGAGCTTTTATCCCTTTATCTCGGGCCCCAGGGGAGGATCCAATAGAATGTTCATCAGCTTTCCAGGTGTGCCCCCTCAGGGTGGTAGTCTCCACTGATTGGTTGGCTCCAGGGGGTCAGTAGTCCAGGCAGCTGGTCCTGATGCCAGCCACAGGCAGTCACTGATTTTGCTACTTCGCTGGACCTGGAGCACAGCTGAGGCCTAAAGCCGTCCCCAGGGGGTAATGCTTAAGGGAGTGGTCCTGCAAGGGCTTGTGGTTTTGCCCATTGCTGGACACCTGGTTCTCCTGGTGACCTCTGCACCTGCCTGTGGTTCCTACTCATGCCTCTCTGTTCCCTGCTACCGATGGAGGCCCCCAGAGAAAGTTCAGGATGACAGCCAGAACCTGCTGACAATGGGGAGTGCATTGCCACCAAGTGTGGGAAATACTGTGATTGGTTGGCCAAAGGAAAACTATCAAGTTTTAGGGCAGGTGTTTATGAAGGCGTGTGGAGCAGGAAGTAGGCAGGCAGTAGCCGCCCAGTAGAAAGGATGGGGCGAGTGGGTGCATTTGCTGAGATAAAGACCCCAGGAGGGGCAGGTTGGAGGAAGAAAGGGGTGGGTTCAGCCTGAGCCACACCAAGTCTGCTGTGCAGAGGCAGGGTGGCAGGTGAGCTAGGGAGCCGGTCTGAGCTAGAGGCGTGCAGATGTTGGGGAGGTGCTGCAGGCATGTGGGGAGGTGAGCTGATGTTGGGGAGGCGTTCGGCTGTTGGGGAGGTGCTGCAGGCATGTGGGGAGGTGAGCTGCAGAAAGGGTCCTGACCTCTCAGATCTCACCTGCGCTCCCCCGCTGACCCCCATCTCCTGATAGAAGGCCCCAGAGTTTCAGGCCCCAACAAGCTTCGAGCAGAGAACGGTCTCTTTACCCACTACTCCCCCCGCCCCCCAACATTTAGGAAAAGGTTGCTGGCGCCCTAACTGGTTTGCCTCAGTGGATAGAGCCTCGGCCTGCGGACTGAAGAGTCCCAGGTTCGATTCTGGCCGAGGGCATGTACCTTGGCTGCAGGCACATCCCCAGTGTGGGGGGAGGGGGGTGTAGGAGGCGGCTGGTGGATGCTTCTCTCTCATCCATGTTTCTGACTCTATCCGTCTCCCTTCCTCTCTGTAAAAAATATTTTAAAAAGAGAAAAAGTTACTGGCACCCAGGGATGGGCCACAGCCCAGTTATAGGCGGCCCAGCCTGGAAGGGTAAGACCTGAAGTTCCAAAGGCGCACTGGGCCCGCCGGGCGGGTCCTCCAACGGGGGCGGCCCGGGTTTTCCATTTCGTATGTTTTGAAGTGCTGCTCAGAAAGTGCGTGTGCCATCGATCGGAACAAGTGGTAATCTGAAGAAGTTAGGTCTGGCGAATACAGTGGGTGGGATAATACTTCCCAGACAAGATCTTTTAACGTGTCTTTAAACTGGTTTTGAAGTGTGTGATGGTGCGTCATCATGAAGCAAAATTACTTTGCCGTGTCTTCTGGCATAGTCTGGTCGTTTCATGATAAAAGCATGATTAAAATTGATTT
>NW_006298367.1:693810-700591 GCF_000327345.1 Myotis davidii
GGCTCCCACCCCTCCCGTCTGGTTGCCCTGAAGCTCTGTTTTGCTCCACGTCCTCCCTCCTGTTTGCCTCCATCTAGCTCCTCTGCCTGTGTGTTAGTTTACTTTTTAAAAATATATATTTTATTGATTTTTTACAGAGAGGAAGGGGGAGGGATAGAGAGTTAGAAACATCGATGAGAGAGAAACATCGATCAGCTGCCTCCTGCACACCCCCCACTGGGGATGTGCCCGCAACCCAGGTACATGCCCTTGACCGGAATCGAACCTGTGACCCTTCAGTCCGCAGGCCGACGCTCTATCCACTGAGCCAAACCGGTCAGGGCAGTTTGCTTTCTTTTGTTATATCTTGGAGCAGCGTCCTTCCCCTTGGCTCCCGCGGACTCCTAGTAACTCATCCTGCAGCTTGTGGCACAGTGTGCCCAGCGCCTCTGAGCTTGGTTCCGCCAAGCGCACGCCTCCCTGTGCGGTGCCCGCTGCCTGAGCACCTATCTCCTCACCCCCGCGATCCAGGCCACACATCTGCCGCCTGCCCCAGCCACTCCCTGGCCCTGAGCTAGAATGTGCTGTTCCTGCTCCTCTGTTTCGGATGCTTTGCTCTCTGTCCTCTGCAGCTGAGGAAAGGTGTCCTCAGTTTCCCTGCCTGTCCTGAGCCGAGGCCCACAGGCAGTGTGGGTCCAGAAGGTGCTGTGTGCCTCTCTCACCACATGGCGTGTGGGATTCAGGGACCAGGATCAGCAAGCCAGGGCCTGAGCTCTCCCCTTACCTCCCAGCAGGTTCCAGAGCCAAGGAAGAGAAAGGACTGGGAGAAGGCACCGGGGCCCTGGAGAAGGTCCTTCCTGTGGCCGCTCGGCCTCTTGGGCTGAAGGCTCTCACACCCCCTTCTGCTGGTCTCCCTGACAGTTTGGAGCAGCCATCCACGGTGCCTCACCGGGGTCGCCCCCCACTCATTGCCCATCCCCCTGTCCCAAGGGCAGACCAGCGTCACGGTTGCTACCTCTGTGGGAAGAGTTTTGCCTGGCGTTCCACTCTGGTGGAGCACCTGTACACCCACACGGGCGAGAAGCCCTTCTCCTGCCCTGACTGTGGCAAAGGCTTCGGCCAGGCCTCCTCTCTGAGCAAGCACCGCGCCATCCACCGTGGGGAGCGGCCCCACCGCTGCCCCGACTGTGGCCGGGCCTTCACCCAGCGCTCTGCCCTCACCACCCACCTACGGGTCCACACGGGTGAGAAGCCCTACCGCTGTGCAGACTGCGGCCACTGCTTCAGCCAGAGCTCTGCCCTCTACCAGCACCAGCGGGTCCATAGCGGCGAGACCCCCTTCCCTTGCCCAGACTGTGGCCGTGCTTTTGCCCACGCCTCAGACCTTCGGCGCCACGTGCGCACCCACACAGGCGAGAAGCCCTACCCTTGTCCAGACTGTGGGCGCTGCTTCCGGCAGAGCTCCGAAATGGCAGCCCACCGGCGAACCCACAGCGGGGAGCGCCCCTACCCCTGTCCTCAGTGTGGCAGGTGCTTTGGCCAGAAGTCGGCCATGGCCAAGCACCAGTGGGTCCATAGGCCCGGTGCCGGGGGACGAAAGGGCCAGGGTGCCAGTGGGTTGCCTGTGCCCCTGACCCCTGGCCAAGGGGACCTGGACCCACCTGTGGGCTTTCAGCACTACCCAGAGATCTTCCAGGAGTGTGGGTGATGGCCTCAAAAGCAAGAAGACAAAGGGTGAAGATCTAAACATCTCCTGAGGCCCAAGCTGGAATCAGTACTGAACCTCGGGGGGGCTCCAGGGAGGTCGTAGAATTCCTTGTAAGAGCTGGACCTGGGGGACGAGCGCCATCATGTTTTAGGCGCTCTCCAGCTTGACGGGGGACCCCTCAGCCTCTGCTGGCCTAGCCTACAAGCCCCCTTTGCTGAGTTAGGACGAGGTAAGACCGCCGTGACCTCCGCTGTGGGAAGAAAAGGCCGTCTCTCAGACGTGTTAAGAGGACTGAGGTGGAAGAGAATCTTGTTTTACCCGTTCGCCTTTTCACTGCATAAGTTAAAAACCGGTGGCCGTGCACTGAATCTGGCCTGCAGCTCTGTTATTTTTTGGCCTAGTCAGAATTTTAAAATGTTACAAATTACTGGTTAAGATTTCACACAAAATCCAGGCTTCTGACTTCTCTTGAGAAATCCAAAGATTTGGCAGCTCTACCTAAACTCCCACAAACCCACAGCTGGCAGGAGCGGGGGCAGCCGTTCCCTTTGGATGGAGCGGACCTGTGCTCCGGTTCGGCACGCTCGCCGCCCTCATCAGCTCCGGACCAGCGTCAGCTGGTGCTCGTGGCGTGCCCACGTCTCTTCCGGGCAGGCTCGCTCCACCTGGTGTTTCCTCTCCCGTGGTAATTGGAGTTTGCAAACCGTGGTCTATGGCCGCCGTCGCCAACCTTTTGGACCTCACGGACCACCAGTGGTCCACGGACCACCGGTTGGTGCCTGCTGGTCTATAGCATTCAAGTTTTCCTGAATCAGGGATTTACATAGAGGGCATATATGTGAAAGGGCACAGGATAGAAGTAAAAGCAGGCTTTATTTTAGATCTTGCTTGCGTTGTATCTTACGGTTTACAAAGTACTATCTTTTCCATGAACTTATTTCACCCTCATCACTGCCCAGTGAGGAAGAGGCAGGCAGGACTGAATCTGCCCTAGACCAGGGCCATTTCTGCCGCAGCACTGCTCTCAGCGACCGGGAGTGCCTGCGGTCATCCTTGGGCCCCCCTGGGAGAGCCATATGGTTCAGGCCTTACACACCCTAGACCCAACCAGGAGGGCCTCATCACGTGTTAGAAATGGAAGAGATTTGAGTGTTTGCAGCTGGGGACACCGAGATTGGGGGAGGCTAAGTAACCTGACCCAGGTCACACACAGATGGCAGGGTCCTGGTTTACTGTTGCCTTGGTCACACCGCTCCTGAATTTCTCAGTGTCTCAGCCAGGGTTCTGGGGGATCTGCCCACTCACTCTGAGGGCACCCAGGCACTGACCAGGACAGGAGACAGCCCAGCCCTGTGTCAGTGGAGCCCAGGTATGAGATGAGTGGGAAAATGGCCATGTAGCGGACCAAGGCAAGGGAGAAACCAACCTGAGATGAGAGTTGAGGGCAAACAGAAGCAAAGCTTGACCTTCACTATGTACCCACCATCAGCTAGGCCAGGAACATTGGGAGAAGTAGCCAGCGGGGATTGTACTCATCCATATTCCCAAGCTCTGCACACAATCTCTGCCCTCTCGCCTTGTGACTCCATTAGCCATCTATAATTCCTTTGTGGTCCGAGCCCAGCCTTGTCCAGGCGATGGAAGCAGCCAGCCATGGGCAGGCCCTGCCCTGCCTCTGGTCAGGACGCCCTTCACTTGAGGAAGAATAGGGGTTACGTCCTCTGCTGGCCCGTGTGTACTTGCCTTCTTTACTCAGCCCCGTATCTGCCTACCTTAGGGGGAAGATTTGTCAATCTGGAGAAACTTCTAAAGAGAAGATTTGGGGAAAAGACATTGTTCAGGTGAAGTCATGAACTGACTTGATTCCAAGTCTGAGCCCACCTGAACTTTTCATGGAGGACTGGCTAGTGTGCCCCCTTGTCATAAGTGGGAATGGTGTGAGAAGGCACCTTAGTGGTAGGAGCTTCCTTTGTACCAGCTTTTAATTCCCTAAAGAAGGCAGTGTACACCTAACTCTCAGGCTGCCTGGGGGAAACCCAGCCTGAAACACCATTCTCACTCAGCTCAGACTCAAAGCCCAGCTTGGACCCTAGGCTCAGCCGATTAAAGTGCCATAATTACTACTTTCTCTGAGTGCTTTGAAGTTTGCAAGGCTTGCTTAGGGCCCGAACTCCAGACCCAGCTCTTCTGCTTCCTGCCTCAGGACCGAACTTACCACCGTAATCGTGTCATGAAATACTTAAGCTGAAACCTCATTCCATTCTTAGCTCCTCGTTTCTTGGCACCGGTACTTCCACCAAGGGTAGGGCTCTCTTTCTGCTACTGCAGGCCTCTGAGGCTCAGAACCTAACAATTTAAGCCAAAAGAGTTTCTAGGGCTTCACTGGAGAAGTGCTTGTCTGTACCAGAAATGAGCCCATCCATGTGGCCATTGTGAGAGGTGCGGCCATGACCACATGTCCCTCGCTTGTCCAAGACATCTAAAATAAGGGTATTGATTTGAGTTCCAAAGACCCCTAAGCTTTTTAGAAATGGTTACGTGCATCTTTTTAGGAACAGGATGTGCAAAGCTGTGACCCAAAGAAGCTAAAACCTGCATTAGGCCAGTATTTTTCAAAGTAAGGCCTTCCTGCCAAAGAATCACATGCTGTTTCTTTAAAACGTAGCTAGCACCCTGGTTGGCTAGGCTGAGTGGACAGAGCATCAACCGTGGATTGAAGGGTCCCGGGTTCAATCCTGGTCAAGGGCATGTACCCCGGTCTGGGCACATGGGAAGCAACCATCGATGTGTCTCTCTCACATTGAGGTTTCTGTCTCCTCCTTTCCACTCTAAAAAATCAGTGGAGAAATATCCTCACGTGAGGATTAACAACAACAAAATGTAGCTAGCTTCCTCGGGCCCTGTTCCTAGCTATTGAATCTGAATCTTCAGGGATGGAATTTTTTTTGGAATGAGGTCCAGACCTACTTTAATTAGTATTAGTGTTAGTATTCCAAAGAGTTTAAAAGTCTTCATTTACATTTTTTATTTAGCCTTAAAAGTATTTGGTAAGGTACTTTATCCATACGGAAATTAAAATAGAAGTATCTAATTTAGCACTGATGGGAGCTTAGACTACCACACATCTACTAGAATAGATTTTTTAACCTAATAAAATTTACTATAATACAACTTGATTTATCTTTTTTCTAAAAATGCTCTTTATATTTTCAATTTGGCTTTTTAAAAAAATTTAAATTCTTTGTTGTTTTAAAGTATTACTCCAGGGATGGAATTCTATGCCTGCTAAACTTTGAGAACCACTGTTCTGAACGAAATGTTATTTTCTAGCTGCTCTTAGCTTTTGAAAGAGGAGGGGCTGGTCTCAGGGCCTGCGTCAAATCTTAGGTCAGGGGATGACCTCGCTGGACACAAGACCATTTCCTTTGTTCTTGCCAAAGGGGCTGTGCTGTGGCAGGTCTCTTCCTGTGTACTTCTTTTTAATTTATTGATTTTAAAGAGAGGGAAGGAGCACACCAGGGGATGATGATGTGGAGAAAGTGGCTGCTCACCTTGGGACACACACAGGCTGCTCGCCAGCACACAGTGGGAGAGCAAGGCCAGTGGACTCCTGCCTTGGGTTAGCACCCTAGCTGGGACAAGCTGGAACTGTCATCAGAGGCTTTCCTGTGCTTGGAGCCTCTCGCTGCTGTGGGTGGCAGACGGGGCTGGCTGCCGCCTCCTGAAAGCCTATTGCATAGACAGGTCTGGTCTAGAGGAGGCTGCCTGGGAGCCAGCCGGCCACGCTTCCTCTAGGCACCAGTGAGGCTGAATTTCCACGTGGAAATGATGGTGCCCAGGCAGCTTGAAGCCCTGGGCCGACTTCTGCTACATGGGGGCTTGTAGCCCGTCTGTGGAGAGTACAGGCGGTGGACCATGTCAGACCTGTGCTGGGATTTTTGCTACTCACTCTGCAGAGCGGCTGCTCTCCCCTGTAAATTGTCTGGGTAAGCAGGTCAGAAAGTCTCATGAAGGAGACTTCTGTCGTTCACGTGTGTGAGTGCTTTGGGGATGAGCAGGGGTATCCCAGGTCCAGCACTTCCCAATCAATGCACTTGCAGGTGTTCATCCTAAAGGAGGCTGTAGGGCAGACCTGGGATGGAGAGGCATGGAGCTGGAAGCGGTTGCTCTGGAGGACAGGAAAGTGCCCCTTTGTTTGTGGGAAGGTATCAGTGATTCTATTTGTAGGCCTCTATGCAGGCATTCTCTCCAGCCTTTTACCACTTGTAATTCTCCCAATTCTGATCTGCCTCTTTTCAGGAGAATGGAAGATGCCATCTTTCCTCCTTACCAGTTTCTTCCCTTCATTTGGGAAGGCAAGAAACCACAAACCATGACTCCTGCCTCCCTCACATTGAGAGCATTCGGCTTTTCAACTACCAAGAAGGCGACCCAACTAGTTTTCAGCGGGAAGAAACGAGAGCTGGATCCTCTTAGGTTGTCTTCTGGGGTCATTTTCCCCCTTGGTTCAAGCTGCACCTCAGGCAGCGCTTCTCGGTTCCTTTCTTTACGAGCCTCTCCAAGAAGGGACCGGGAAGTTCTCCGCCACCGTAAAGGCCAGATGGTCCTCTCTGTCCACGTCCACTCCGATACCACTCTCCACCCTCACCTGGGAGAAGTTCCCCCAAAGCCCTGGCCTCCCTGGGAGAAAACCCAGGAACCATGGACTGAGGCTCCCGAGGACGGAGTTAAACCCAGGCTTCGGGGAAGGAGGAGGCAGGAGACGGGGTGGCTGCAAAGAAGGCAGCCTGCTCCCGGAGGGCGGACCTCCCGGCTGGCCCCTCCAGGGGAGCGCTGGCGGCGAGTCGGGGAGACCCGGGAGGAAGGGTGTCTGCCCTCACTCCTAGGCTTTCATCCTTCGGGAAGATAAAACGTAATGAAGGGAAAACGGGGGCGGGGAGAGTTCTGAAGGCAGAGGCCCAGCCGGAGGGGAGACGCCGGGCAGGTCCCGCCCACTCCTCCCGCAGGCGCTTTGGTGGGACTCGCGTTCCCCGGCGACCTTCAACGCCGAGCGGCGGGTGTAGCGGGAGAGGGCGGGGCGGCGAGAGCGCGAGC
>NW_006298367.1:701600-704125 GCF_000327345.1 Myotis davidii
TGTGGGGAAGGTGGGAATTTCAGCACCTGCACGAGGGCCAGCGACCATGTTTGAGGAGCAGGGAGAGGCTGGTGCAACTAATTAATGGTGGGACCCAGCGACCTTCCAGGCTCCACACAATCTGGGTTTTCTGTAATTCTCTGATCCTGCAGGCAGCATGCGTGAGAATGAGGAAGAGGAAATTTCTCAGCAAGAAAGCACTGGGGACTATGAGGTGGAAGAGATACCTTTTGGGCTGGAACCCCAGAGCCCTGGGTTTGAGTCACAAAGCCCAGAGTTTGAACCCCAGAGCCCCAGGTTTGAGCCTGAAAGCCCAGGTTTTGAGTCCCGAAGCCCTGGGTTTGTGCCCCCGAGCCCCGAATTTGCACCCAGAACCCCTGATTCAGATTCTCAGAGCCCTGAGTTTGAACCACAAAGCCCGGGGTATGAGCCCCGGAGCCCTGGCTATGAACCCCGGAGCCCTGGGTATGAATCTCAAAGCTCGAGGTATGAGCCCCAGAGCCCTGGGTACGAACCCCAGAACCCTGAGTTCAAAACCCAGAGCCCTGAATTTGAAGCTCCAAGTTCCAAATTCCAGGAAGGTCCAGAGGTGCTTCTCAGTCCCGAGGAAAAGAGTCCCCTGAGCATCCCCTTGGGGGTCCATCCCTTGGACTCCTTCACACCGGGGTTCGGGGAGCAGCCCGCAGCAGACCTTCCCCTGGGGCCACCTTTTGAGATGCCCACGGGGGCCCTGCTGGCCACCCCCCAGTTTGAGATGCTCCAGAATCCTCTGGGCCTGACAGGAACCCTTCGGGGTTCAGGCCGACGGGGCGGTCGGGCCAGGGGGGGCCAGGGCCCTCGGCCTAACATCTGTGGCATCTGCGGGAAGAGCTTCGGCCGGGGCTCCACCCTCATCCAGCACCAGCGAATCCACACGGGCGAAAAGCCCTACAAATGTGAGGTCTGCAGCAAGGCCTTCTCCCAGAGCTCCGACCTCATCAAGCACCAGCGCACCCACACGGGGGAGCGGCCCTACAAGTGTCCCCGCTGTGGCAAGGCCTTCGCCGACAGCTCCTACCTGCTTCGCCATCAGCGTACGCACTCTGGTCAGAAGCCCTACAAGTGCCCGCACTGTGGCAAGGCCTTCGGAGACAGCTCCTACCTCCTGCGGCACCAGCGCACCCACAGCCACGAGCGGCCCTACAGCTGCCCCGAGTGTGGCAAGTGCTACAGCCAGAACTCATCCCTGCGGAGCCACCAGCGGGTGCACACTGGGCAGAGGCCCTTCAGCTGTGGCATCTGCGGCAAGAGCTTCTCCCAGCGCTCGGCCCTGATCCCCCACGCCCGCAGCCATGCCCGCGAGAAGCCCTTCAAGTGCCCCGAGTGCGGCAAGCGATTCGGTCAGAGCTCCGTGCTGGCCATCCACGCCCGCACCCACCTGCCGGGCCGCACCTACAGCTGCCCGGATTGTGGGAAGACCTTCAATCGCTCCTCCACGCTGATTCAGCACCAGCGCTCCCACACGGGCGAGAGGCCCTACAGGTGTGCTGTGTGCGGCAAGGGCTTCTGCCGCTCCTCCACGCTGCTGCAGCACCACCGCGTCCACAGCGGGGAGCGGCCCTACAAGTGCGATGACTGTGGAAAGGCCTTCTCCCAGAGCTCCGACCTCATCCGCCACCAGCGGACCCACGCCGCTGGCCGTCGCTGACCTGGGGCCTGGTCAGGGGGCAGAAGAGGAGGGGACGGAGCCAGAGAAACCTTTAGAATAGCGGAAAAGCTGGAGGAGTTGAGGATTCTAGGAGGAGAGGGGGCTAGGGAGGAGAAAGCTATATGCCCTGGAGATTTATGGGAAATGGGTACTGAAGAGGGGTTGGAGGTAGTCCAAACAGGCAGCAGGAGGCTCTGGAAGAATCCAGAAAGAGGTCAACAGAGAGCTGGCCTCAGCAGCAGCGTGCCCCTTCATGGACGCCTGCTTGGCAAAGCGCTAGATGGGGGAGGGGCGGGCGGGGAGGGTTACTTAATTAGAGTGGGGTAGCTTAGATCTGTAGCTACTGAGACCTTGTTGAGTCAGGAAGGGGTGAGGGGAGGTGGGATGGGGAGTAAAGCCCAGAGGGGGCCTGGGCCTCTGAGTGCAACCCCCAGTCTCCCTTGTCCTCAGGCTTTGGAGCCCCTGAATTTGAGTTCAATAAAAACCTCTACGTGGTTAAAGAGATTTGTCATTAAAATGTGTGCATGGACAGTGCCCTGGGCAATGGGAGCACTAGGTTATGACTAGAAGAGCCGGCGAAGCCGTAGGGCCATGCCTGGGAACTGCTGTTATAGTCAGGATTTCACTGGTCTTGGGCTTAGGGGAAGTGACTTGCCCATATCTGCCCAAGTCCTCTCCGATGCTTTGAATGCTGCACAGACACAGGGGGCCATTGTGGGTTTGAGAAAGCCTTTCACCTTTGTGGCTGTCCCGCTTCCCAAACAGGGAGGGCCTGCCCTTGGGCCAGAAAACACCCCGATTCTCATATCTGAGTATGGAGCCTGTGTACCATTCCCGC
>NW_006298367.1:704238-704506 GCF_000327345.1 Myotis davidii
GACTCTGACCAGAACTTCAGGTTTCAACCCCATCCGTAAGGGTTTGGTATTGGACCCAGTGGGAGGGTTGGATGTCAGCCTTGAAGACCTCCCACCAGGCTGACCTGATTTGCCACAGCTCGGCCTCCTTTTTAGGGCCCCTGCACCTTTCGGTGGGGTCACCCTGTTACCACCCCACCTTTATCCTACTTTCCAGCTGAGCCTCAGCCCTCCTAACACTTGGCTCCTTAGGAAAGGATGGGAAGTTGGTGCCATTAGTGACTGGGGA
>NW_006298367.1:704525-705764 GCF_000327345.1 Myotis davidii
GGGCGCAGCGGTATTCTGGGGCGTGGCCCGTGATACCTCAGCTGAGGGGACAGGCCCTGCCTTGGGGAATCACCTGACTGCTAGGCACATCTTGAGATGAATTCCTGCTAAGGGCCTCACAGTGCCCTGTGAAAGGTTTATTTATTCTATTTCACAGATTAGGAAAATGGAGCTCAACTAAGTGGCCTGTTCAAAGTCACTCTGTGACTTAAGAGGCAGATAAGACATTCTGACCAGGTCCGACCGGCTCTAGTCCTCAGCTTGGCCTCAAGGCAGGTGGGGAGTGTTGCTCTAAGGTCTCTAGGGCTCAGGATCCTGCCCTCATGCCCACCCCATGCCCAGCCTCGGGGCCGTACAACTTGCCAAGAGGAAACCACTCCTCTCAGCACATTTCAGTCCAGCCTCTCAGGCTCTGCAAGCCTGGAAGGGCCCAGAGATCACGTGGTTCAGTAGAGTTTGGTTGTGTTTAGTGGTTTTCAAAGCTTTCATTATTTTTGGAAGTAGATCCCTTAAAGTCTGTCTTTTAAAGATCTTTATAAACGTTATGCACATTTTGTACAGACAACCTACCATACAAAAGTTCAAATATTAAAATACTGTGGCTCCTATACTTAATATAGTTCATATACTAGTATGTGAGTATATACATAGAACTGCATTTGACCACCTGAAATACTACATTTGGAGACATTACTTTAGCATTTATTTCAATTATACAATTTAATTTTCATATTTTGGAGTTGATTCTTTTTTCAGCTTCCAAAAATGCTCATGCCCTTTTAAGCTGGGAGGCCCTGGGCACGGTGCCTGTGGTGCTTAATTGATAAAGTAGCTTGTACGCACAGAACATCATACTAAAAGGCTAATATGCAAATAGTTATCACGCTGTGATGCGTAACGACCAATCAGCAGGGACCTGAGGCTGCATGGCGCCTGGCCAGGGTGGGGGACCTCAGGCCGTGCCCCCTGCCTGGTGGGGCTTGATGGGGGACCTGAGGCTATGTCCCCCCCACCTGGAGGGGCTTAATGGGGGTGGGGCTGGCTGGGTCTGGGTCTCCTGCAATTTCGAAGCATGTGCAGGTGGGTGGGGACTTGACTCTGGGTCCCACGGCGCACCCCGGACTCTGACAGGAGGGAGATTTTTTAAAATATATATTGTATTGATTTTTTACAGAGAGGAAGGGAGAGGGATAGAGAGTTAGAAACATCGATGAGAGAGAAACATCGATCAGCTGCCTC
>NW_006298367.1:706518-708099 GCF_000327345.1 Myotis davidii
TAGTATATAAAAGCTGATCAAATGAGAGTGGGGCTCAGCTGCTCAGCCCCCCCCCCCTTTCTCTCGTGACAATTCCCAAGGTACCTCCAGATCCCAGGCGGGCAGACCAGACCCAGGAAGAGCATGCGTCTTCCTAAGATCATGGTGGGAGAGCTAGTGGGAGAGCCAGAACTCCAACACCAGGTGTCTTGACTTGTGGTCCAGGACGCTGCTTTCACCACACCATCCTACACATCTAAACCACCATTTCTGCCGTAGCCGGTGTGGCTCAGTGGCTAGAATGTCAGCCTGCGGACTGAAGGGTCCCAGGTTCGATTCCGGCCAAGGGCACATGCCTGGGTTGTGGGCTCCATCCCCAGTGGGGGGTGTGCAGGAGGCAGCCGATCTATGATTCTCTCTCGTGATTGATGTTTCTCTCTCTCCCCCTTCCTCTCAGAAATCAATAAAATTACATTAAAAAAAATAAGCCACCATTTCTGTCCACTGTTATCAGGCACTGATGGGCTAGGAACAGTGATCCACAGTTTATAAGTGCTATTTAATGATCATAATGGCTCTGAGATGGAGCACAAGTAGGTTTACTGTTTTGAGTATGTGAAACACAGAGTTTATTATTGTATTATTATTTATTATTTTCCATACAAATAGCTGCAAACCTACTGTTGCCCACCCCTGTAGAGTTATTTCTATTTTACAGATGAAGAATAGTCCCAGGGAGGATAAGTAACTGCCCCACATCGCACAGCAGAGCTGGATTCAAACCCAGGGCTGACTGGGTTTTGACTCCTTTCGTATCAACACTAAGCTGTTGTTTACTTTGTCGCCGTCTCTCTTCCATGAGCGGAGTGTTTCCTAGAGGCCGCGTGATTCATCATGGCAGATGGCGTCACTCTGATGGGCTGTGTGGCCTAAAGGCTTGGGTGTTATGCTTTACATTTTTCTCCATTTAATTTCTAACCAGATATAACTGGATATAATCCATGTTAAAAAAACAACCTTTTTGGGGTCCTCAGTAATTCTTAAGAGTATAAAGAGGTCCTGAAACCAAAACAACTGAGGGCCACATCGAGCACTTCCTTTGTGCCAGCCCTGGTGAGGGGTCAGTGTTGGTAACATATCTGAGCGGGGCCTGAGGCCTGCCTTCCAGAACCTCCTACTCTCGAGACAGGAGCCCACACAGTCAGTGTTATTGTACTGGGCTGCACATCTGGCACTTCGGCCAGACGGGTGCGCTGTGCTGTCTGTTCCTAAAACACACAGATAGGAAGGTACTGACATCAGGCCAGGCCTTGAGATATGGTCTCATGGCCCCTTCCCAGCAGCTGTGCTCTCTGTTCCTAGAACACATAGGTAGGAAGGTAGTCACTGTATGATGCTATACTGTGTCGGGAACTAAGGTTTTGTAACTTTGTGGTTTTTGCAAATAAAAATACTGTAATTCCTGTAGTCTGGGCTGCAGTTCAGCCTCTGCTTTGGCGGGGTGCTGTGACTGTAGTCAGCTGGCCAGCTTAATAAAGGCTCTTAAATTTAAATTCTGAGTCGGTGGTCTATCTTGCTGAGTGAACCCATAACAATAGCAAG
>NW_006298367.1:708632-713256 GCF_000327345.1 Myotis davidii
GGGGGGCCAGAATTTGAAAGACACATTTTTCTCTGGGCCTGCACAGAATTTAATAATAAAATGTAATTCCTGTGGTCATCGCTGCAGTTCAGCCTCTGCTTCGGCGGGGTGCTGTGACTGTAGTCGCTGGCTAGCTCAATAAATCCTTGCTTGCTGTTTAAGACCTAATTGGAGTCGGTGGTCTTATTCTCGCGAATGTCCCTCCACAACATTATGTGCCCCAATGAGGTAGAAACAACATGGTGTGGAGGGTGCTTTTGTCCAGGAATTGTGGGATTGAGAAAAGCTCCGAAGTGCTTTGGAGTAGGAGGGTTTTCATGGATAGGAAAGAGGGGGGGCTGTATATGCTGGCGAGGGGAGCACATGGGCAAAGGCCACAGATATGCGAGGACAGGTGCTGGTCAGGGAGGTGGGATGTCTGGGGACGACGATGGCAGGTCTGGTCCTGAACTAAGCCTCCAGATCTTTTTAAAACAATTAATTTTTAAAATATTTTCTTTTTAAAAAGGAAGGGAGGAGGAGGAGAGAGAAGCATTGATGTGATTGGTTGCTTCCTGCACTCCCCCTACTGGAAACTGAGCTGGAAACCCCGGGCCTGTGCCCTGACCAGGAATCGAACCAGCAACCTTTTGTTGCACTGGATGCCACCCAACCAACTGAGCCACACCGGCCAGGGCACACCTCCCAGATCTTCTGTGCCTTTTTGCTTCCAACCTGGATGCAAATATCGACTTTCCCCGCGCATCCCGCCCCCCGCCCCCCCGTCACAGAATATCACCTCCTTAGAGAGACTTTCCTGACCACCTATCTAAGAGGACCCTCTCCATCACCCTCTAACTTGGTATTTCAATTTATTTCTTCACAGCCCTATCACTACCTGGAATCACATTCTACCCTTTCACTGTTTTCTCGCTGGAGTGAAGCTTCTCACGTCCTCGGAGCACAGAACAGAGGAGGGCACAAAGCGTTCGCAGAAATGTCACATAAGTGAACACACCTGACAGGCTCACCCCACAGACCTGTAGCTCTGTGATATTCCCGACAGTGAAAAGGGGCCACAAGAGGGCAGTGGTGACTGGCCCCTCTGTCCGGTCTAAAGGAGGGGGCCTCAGGGTTTTTATAAAGGGAGAGTCTAGTCTACTCTCACTCCTTCGTAAATTGTCAGTGCTTCCCTAGGCTCCTCGCTTCCCGTGTCTCTCCCTGCTTCTCTTTTGAGCTACAGGTGAGTCTCAGGGTCGAGAGAGAGAGAGAGAGAGAGAGAGAGAGAGAGAGAGAGAGAGAGAGAGAGAGAGAGATATGAGAGCTACTGTTTAGGTCCCACTCAGTGAGAAGAAAATGCTCATTGAATGAGCCAGGCTGGAACGTGGCACCAGCACAGAAACATCACCGATTGGACAGACTTTCCCATTTATTGGCGCTGGGAGCCAGGGCCCCACCCCTGAGCTCAGAGTCTCGCAGGGGAGGCCGGTGTGGGTGTGACCGAGTCCTGGCGGGACTGTGGAGAAGGCGCCGGCGGAAGACTGAGCCTTCAGAAGGGATGCCATGGGCCCATCCACACGCTTTCCTCTATCTCCCCTGATGGGCTAGGAACGATTCTTTCGTGGCCCCGTCATTAATGGAGTGACATAGTGTCAAGCACCGACTACGCATCTAGCTCTGTGACATCATCAGGGATGCCAAGGTACAGTCCCTACCCATGGAGCTCACTGCTGGATTTGAGACACGGAGATGAAATAAATCATCTCACAGTGAACAAATAGGATCCCTGCTGGGATGGACAGTTGCAGGCGAGTGTGAGGGCGGTGATACGGGAACCCAGATGAGTCGGGGGCGGGGATCGATGTGAGCGATGAGATCTGAAGACTGAGGAGAGTCAGCCAGGAACGGGGGAGGATGTCCGGGCAGAGAGCAGTCTGGGTGAAGGCCATGAGGCAGGAAAAGGCTCCGCGAGCGAGAACCGCCTGTGTAACTGGAGCTTAGCAGGGAGGCGGGAGGGCCCTACCAGAGGCCAGGAAGGCCTGTGGCGTGGGCGCAGTGAAGCTGTTTTGCGGGTTTGGAAGGCACATTAAGGAACTTGGTCTCTAGCTACAGAGCAAGGGTTTGCAGCAGAAGCGGTGACACAGGTCAGATCTGCTCTCTGGCGGCAGAATGGAGGCCGGACCGTGCAGGGGAGAGCGGGGCAAGGCTCTAGGCACCTGAGGCCTCTGCGGGCCCCCACGGGCCCCCACGGCAGGTGGGTGTGAGGGCTGGGAGGGTCACAGATCCCGGGACTAGTTTCTCCAAATTTAGATCAGACGCTCTCTTCCAGGGAGGACGCTACGAGGGGCTGTTAGAAGCCAGGACCAGCTGGTACCCACAAGGCCTCCCCTTGGCAGCCTTCCTGGCCCGGCCCTTGGAGACAAGCGGGAGTGAGCTCCATGTTCAAGACTGAAACCCGGGGCCTAGGGAGGGGCAGACTGGCTACAGCGCGGTCGCCAACCGGTGGTCCGCGGACCTCGGGGGTCCGTGAGGTCCGAAAGGTTGGCGACTGCCGGGCTAGAGGACACAGAGTGACATGCAGGTGGAGCAGAGTGGCACCAGCACCCCAAGTCCAGCCCCAGGCCCTCTGCGTCAGGCCTGGGCCTCAGTCCGTGCCGCCTCCATCCAGGGCCTCCTCCTTGGGGAGGAGATCCACGCTGCTCGGGTCTGTGGCCTCTTCCTCCGACGCCACCTGCCCAGGGCCTTCTCCAGCGATGCCATTGGCGGCGTCGGCGGCCTCCATCCTCTCCTTCAGGTTCCGTTTGAAGAAGCCGACCTGCAGGAGACCAGAGCTGTGTGAGCAGCTGTCCCTGGAGCACGGCTGGGCCCGGCAAACAGGAAAGCACTTTCTATGTTAATAAACCACGGACACGGGGTCCACTCCAGGGATGGGCGAGGGCGCCTGCCACTTCTGGTTCTTGGCAAAATGCTAAAAAGCTGTATGTTTCCTGATTCATTCTTTTTTTAAAAAAAATATAAATATGTATTTATTGATTTCAAAGAGAAAGGGAAAGGGAGAGAGAGATAGAAACATCAATGATGAGAATCATTGATCGGCTGCCTCCTGCACGCCCCCTACTGGGGAGCGAGCCCACAACCCAGACATGTGCCCTGATCAGAATCAAACCTGGGACCCTTCAGTCCGCAGGCTGACGCTCTACTCACTGAGCCAAAGCGGTTAGGGCTACTGGTCCGTTCTTTCGGCTCAGGAGGACACCAGGTACCAATACTTCAGGTGGGTGGCTTGGGAGGCATATGACAATACCTAGAGCCCCTGCTTACCCAGCGCTTAGTATGTGTCATGCAGTCACTATTGAAAGCTCAAGACACATATATTATTTGGCTCAGCAATTCCAGGGCTAGGAATTAATTTTAAAGGATATTTGGACCAGTGTGCGAAGATGTGGGCAACAAGAACCTTTTCTGCTTGAGACAGATGTAAATTACAAACACCCTAATTGTTCACCAAGAGACAACGTGTTAAATAAACGGTGGGGCACCCAGAGGGCAGGAAACCACTGGTTACAAAGCGAGGAATGGGTATAATTGTGCTCAGATGGGAGGGCATCGAGGTAGAATATCTGGGAAAAATTCAAGTTCCCAGGCAGTAACACAGTCTAATCCATATGCATTTTCTACAGATACAGACATACGCTGATCTCTCTCTCTCTCTCACACACACACATACACACATACGTCAACAACAAAACCACAACCTACAGAATAGAAACAAAAAAGTTGTTTTCATGACAACCCTCTGGGGTTCAATAGAAAGAAACTTTAATTTTATGTTCTTTCCGGGACTACTTGCCTATTTTACAGGCCACATCTGCCCGCCAGCGCCCTTCCTCTGGCTAACTTCCCCGCACCCTCTAAGCCCAACTCAGTGCAATCTCCCTGGGAGGCCTTCGCAGCCCCGGCCTACGGCCTACGCGAGGCTCCTGCCTACAGGCTCCAGAGCACCAGGCCCCGCACAGCAGCCTCCGTCACGGGTCCCTGTGTCTCCCCCGAGACTGTGAGCCCCACAGAGGCAGGGCCATGCTTGTGGCCCGCGCCTCTGCACCCCAGCGCCTGGCTCTGGTCCTCTCCCTGGTCCGCAGCCCTGGCCTTGCCATCTCCTCCCTGACCCTGCCATTCCCCACTCCCCAGCCTGTCTACTCCGCCACGCCCGTCCCTCCCGGAGCTCCGACCTTGTAGAGCGCCAGGAAGATGAGCAGCAGCAGCAGCAGCCCCCCGGTGCCGCTGAGCACGTAGAGGTAGAGCATGTCCTTCTCGTACACGACCTCAGCCTTCAGGACGACCTGCGGGAGGGCGAGGGGAGGGGTGCAGAGAAGGCCCCACCCCAAGATGTCTTGCGAGTCTGGCCTCAGTCTCCGGGTCTTCGAATCTCCAGTCTGGACTGTGTCTCACCAGGCTCTGACCCGGGCCCTCCCGCTGCGGCCACCAGTGTGAGCTGGCGAACATGCACCCCCGTCCCTGAGGCGGCCCCCCAGTTCCAGGAGGAAACGCCAGAATCGCAGCTCCGCCGGCAAAGCCTCCCAGAAGCATCTCTGCTCTGCTCGCCTCTTAGCTGCAGCTTCCCTTCTCCTGCTCTGAGCCTGCGGCT
>NW_006298367.1:713276-713844 GCF_000327345.1 Myotis davidii
CGGTGGGAGCCCACGGGGGCTGCCACGGGAGCCTGGGCCCAGGCTGGTGGCTCTCACCGTGCTCGGCCCAAACCTCCTCCTTGGCTGCCCACTCCCGGCTCTGCCATGCGGCCCCTCAGGCCTCTCTGCTGGCCTCGGCCCCCTGGGCCTCTGAGGAGCAGGAGGAGGAGGTGGGGGGTAGATACCTGGGCCAGGGAGGCGTTGCTGCTGTAGAGGTGGAAGTGCTTGCTGCTGTTGAAGGAGACGGAGAGGGAGCTGCAGAGGCTGGTCATGGAGGAGGCCTGTGGGAGGGGAGGGGAGGCGTCAGGGCCGAGCGCAGGCCCAAGGACCCGCTGGCTCCAGCCCCACCTCCACCCAAGGGGGGAAGCGGGGAGAATGGGTCCCAGCGGGCGCATCACAGCCGGCCTGGGTTCTGCAGCCCCGCGTGCCACTCCCACTGCTGGGAGGCAAGCTTTCCCACAAGGAGCCTATGAGAACAGCCCTGCTCATTTCAAACACATCATGGCTGTCTTTCACCTGCAAGTGTGTAAACATTGGACTGTTCAAGATAAAACAGGAAATGCAGGAA
>NW_006298367.1:714054-726602 GCF_000327345.1 Myotis davidii
AGCCCCCCACCCCCGCCCGCAAGCCCTCCTGTGGGTCACCGGCAGTGCTACCTTGATCTCCCCCACCAGCTCCACAGTCCCGGTCACTCGGACCAGGATCTCCCGCTGGAAGGCCACTGGGCAGCGGAACTGGGCTCCAGGCAAGCAGGGCTGCGGGGAACAAGGACAAGCAGGGTGAGGGCCTGCCCTCCCGCCGGCGGGCTGCCCGCCCCTGCACCCACACAACCATACCTCAGCCGCGCTGGGGGGCCGTTCCAGGCTCTCATTGTGACAGTGGACAGGAGGTTCCTAGGAACACGGATTGGTTAGTCCAGAGCTGAGAGGACCCTGGCCGTCCTCGCCACCCTACAGACCTGGGCGTCCTGTTCTCCCCGCCGGGCCCTGGGCAGAGTCAGACGCCCCCGAGCGGGACAGACACCCCAAGCGGGACAGGCCTCCTCCCTCCTCACTCCCCGCCCAGCATCTGCACCCTCTCTGACGCACCCCCACAGACCTGGGCACTCTCTCGCTGGGCAGCACTCACCATCTGCACAGCCCACGTGTGAGTGATGGGCCCCTCACTCTGAGGCACTGGTACCCCAATCAAGGCCTCCAGGGCGGGCACGTTGGGGTCATGGGCAAACGGCTGAATCTTCACCTGGTACAGAGGACACATGGCTGCTGAGCCCTGAATGCCAGCCACCCTAATGCCAACCCGACTCCAGTCCTCACTGGCTGAGGCCCACTTGTTAGGCTGTGGGCACCCCTGCCCCCGTCCTCAATGACACGTGTGGGTCACATGTATCTCTCTGCCTTCTCCACATGGCAGACCCTCCCCGTCCTGCAAGTCACTGCTCAATACCATCCTGAAAGTTCGCCTCAAGAACAGGGCAGCTGCCCACCCCTGTGCGTCCACAGCATCCTGCTCCCCAGTGGGATGGCCACGTGTCTGCTCGCGC
Organism: Myotis davidii; assembly: GCF_000327345.1. Classification (NCBI taxonomy): domain Eukaryota; kingdom Metazoa; phylum Chordata; class Mammalia; order Chiroptera; family Vespertilionidae; genus Myotis; species Myotis davidii. Next base: position 714,993 of record NW_006298367.1, read on the forward strand.
ATCCATAGCTCCACTGGGCGGTGGGCTCCCGAGAGAGGAGCTGTGGTTTATTTCACCTGCGGTGCACTACTGCTTGGCACAGGGACCAGCACATAACAGGCCTCAAGAAAAGTCATTTTCTGAATGAGTAAAAGCATGAATGACATTTAACAAGGCTAGCTGCAAGAATTATTTACACAATGCGGGTGGGGAAAGACTCATTTTGGCAATTGCATTGACCTAACGTAAGAAATATTTCCTGAGTACCTTTTGTACCAAAGAGCTAGCCGTGCTCGGGCGGGAAGGCACAGAAATGAATAAACGTGAACGCCTCCGGGAGGCCAGGCAGGGAAATATATATCCAGTTTGAGGCATTCTATTATTTACTCTCTCAGCAAACCTTTGTGGACACTTTTTATTTTATTATTTGTTTTAAAGAGGGAGAGAGAGAGAAACATAGATGTGAAAGAGAGCATTGGTCAGCTGCCTTCTGCACGCCCCCTACCGAGGACTGAGCCCAAACCCAGGCATGTGCCCCGACTGGGAATCAAACTGGTAACGTTCTGGTGCATGAAATGACGCTCAACCCACTGAGCCACACCGGCCAGGGCTGCAGATGCTTTTAAAATGTCAGTTAGATTAAACCAAAAAGACCTATTGTCAGAGGCAGCATCTGAATTTAACTGTGAAAGATACAGGAAATGAACAGGTGAAGATGGGGGCCGGTGTCCAGACAGAGAAAGGAGCGCGGGCGACACAAGGTGAGTGTGGTGTGGCCAGAGGGAGGGGAGGTGCTTGGGGAGGGAGAGGAGACAAGTCTGGAAAGGAGACTTGGGATCAGACTGGGGGGCCCAGAAGGCCTGGGGGCACAAAGTCGGGGGAGGCCGGGGAGTCACGGGAGGCACCCGTGGAGGGTGGTGCCAGGGGGCTCTGCAGGCACCGGGTGGAAAGCAGTGGGAAAGGCGGTCAAGGCCCAAGCTCGGAGCCGGCCGGTGGTCCAGGAGCAAGAAGACGAGACACTCAGTCTGAGCAGTCCTGGGGACGAGGGGAGAAGTGGGGCAGACAACACAACGTGAGGAGGCAGTGGTCCAGGCGTGTTGGAAGGAGAAGTGTTGTTTGAGGGGAAGAACTGGGGCAATTAAAGGAGTCTAAGCAGCCCTGGCTGGTTTGGCTCAGTGGATAGAGCGTCGGCCTGCAGACTGAAAGGTCCCAGGTTCGATTCTGGTCAGGGGCACATGCCCGGGTTGCGGGCTTGATCCTCTGTAGGGGGCATGCAGGAGGCAGCCAATCAATGATTCTCTCTCATCACTGATGTTTCTGTCAATCTTTCCCTCTCCCTTCCTCTCTGAAATCACTAAAGAAATATTTAAAAAAAAATAAAGGAGTCTAAGCAAACCAGAGAAGATGCTGGTATAGGAAAAGATAAGAAAATGAAAACAGCCCAAATGTCCATGATCTGATAAACGCATAAATCCAATGTAGCCTATCTTACAAATGGAATATTATTTGGCAATAAAAAGGAATGAAATATTGATACATGCCACATCATGGATGGACCCTGAAAGCACTATGCTAGGCGAAAGAAGCCTGTCACAAAAGACCACATGCTGTATGATTTCAGTTATATGTAATGTCCGAATAGGTAAATCCATGCAGAGAGACAAAAGTAATGGTGGCCAGGAGCTGGGGCAGGGAGGATGAGGGAGTGACTACAGATGAGCACAGGGCTTCTCTTTGGAGAAGTGAAAATGTCCTACCATGAGATTATGGTGATGGTAGCACAACTTTGTGCTTTACTAAAAATACCATCATCTTGTATACCTGAAGCGGGTAAATTGTGTGGTATATGAATTATCCTGAATAATAAAAGGCTAACATGCAAATTGTCTCCTCGGGAGTCTGACCGACCGGGAGTTCAACTGCTCGCTATGATGTGTGGTGACCACCAGGGGGCAGCGTGGAATGAAGGAAGGCCCTAAATGTCAGCCGGCAGCTGGGGGAAGGAAGGCCCCGACCAGCCCTGATCACTGGCCAGGCCTAGGGTTCCTACCTGGGCACAAATTTTGTGCACCAGGCCTCTAGTATATAAAGCTGTTCAAAGACCAACAAAAAGAAAAGGATGGTAGGAAGACGTCCCAGTGGAGATGAGTGACACGCTGCAGGGACAGGAGAGCTGGAGAAGGAGGAGGGACACAATCTGGAGTGTCAGTTGAAACGGGGACACGGACCCCATGGACACTGACACGGAGCAGTCGGTAGCGCCAGCCCAGAGCCAGGCACTGGCTCTGAGGCAACAGCGGTGATGACAAAGGAGAAACAGACAGGACCCGCGGGCAGTGTCACCATTTACTGAGCACTGCGTGCGAGGCCTCTTCTGATTCCCACTAAACGCGTCCTCTCTGTGGTGGACGATGCTCCCACCCCCCTTTCACAGATGAGAGCACTGAGGCTCAGAGAGATGCACGAATTTGTCTGACGCTATCAAGCACCAGAGCTGGCATTTCAACTAGAGCACTGTGCTCCGTCTCCGTCCTTGGGTAACAGTGGTAACAATAACACCAAGACAGATAAGCTCACAGACACCTCCCGTGGCCAGGACGAGGCTAAGCACTTGCAACGTATTTCCTCATTTGCTCCCCAGGACAACTCCATAAAGTAGGTGTTATCATCCCTGCTTTATAGATGGAAAAGCTGAGGATCAGAGAGGTTAAGCGAACAGTCTAGGGCCACACAGCTGTAAACGGCAGAGTTCAAAGAGGTTTCGGATCGGCCGGAAGCCTGTGCGCCTTGCCAGCGAGGAAGGAGGTCCCGCGGCCCAGCTCTCACTGGGCTTCAGGCCCGCCGAGCTCAGAATAAACCTCCATTGTGAGAGCTGGCCTCCTCGTGGCAAGAAGGGCCTGGCGAAGGGGACAGTTTCAAAAGAGAGGGAATGGATCGCCAGCGTCCCACCCTGGCCGGGTCTAGTGCAAACGGAGATCACATTAGGGTCGTTAGCAGGAGTGGCTGCGTGGAGGGCCAGGCACTGGGCCAGCGGCTCTGCTCACAGCGCTGGGGGGCCGCGAGGCGGATGGACGCGTCTGGCCCTGCAGCCTCTTCTGAGGGGAAGAGGGGCTCATGGGGCTTGAGCTGGTTCTGGGCTCCGGGAGGCAAGACATAAGGAGGCTTCCGGAATAGCCGGGGCATCTCAGGGCTGCAGCACAGCACCCACCTCGCCCCTCGAACAGCCCACTTCCCAGGCACTGCCCGCAGCGCTCTACAGGGAGGACGCAACCCACTGCACCCCACGGCCACATCCACGTTCTTATTTCAAACTCCATCTGTGAAGGGGAGCTGCGGCGCGGCAGGTAGGTCCCTGCCCAAGGCCGCACGGTGTGCGAATGGCGGAGCTGGGTTGGGCCCGGGCCGGCCCGGTCATACGAGTGCCCTGGTCCAGCTCCTGCGGGAACTGGGAGCCAGCTCAGCTGTCTGAGCCACACGCTCCGTGTCACTGCCTAGGGGCCTCTCCCCCAAAGGCCATGCTCCCTGGTCACAGTCCCCGGGAGCTGGCTCCAGCCCTGTCTGGAAGGGGCCTGCACAGCGCGGGTCCCTATGGCTGGGTGCCTCTCTGGTCTGCCCTGACTCCAGAGCGGCCCTGGGTGAGACGTGTCCTCTTTGGGCCTCAATTTTCCCGGCAGTCAAATGAAACTGCTCTTGGCTGGTCACTGCCCAATCCTTTCCGTAGGGTCCACTAAGAAAGCCTGAGGCTCCTCACGCCTCGCCCTCAGGGGTGGCCTCCTTCCGAGTTCCGCAGTGGGGACCGCCGTTAACGACAGGCCTGAACTTCGAGGCTAAACACAGGGATCCTCGTATTCAAATAAGAGCTTGAACCTGACCTTTCCCCCCATCGGCTGTCTAACCTGGGCCATTCCTGACCTGCCTGGGCCACTGACCTCGCATCTGTAAAACGGGAGTGGCGACGCTTCCCCCCGGTTATGGCTCTCCCCGGTGGGTGTGGGAATCCTGCGGGCCGTGTACATGAGCACCAGGCACAGAACTGGGGTTTGGTGAGTGGACAGGGACCCTGTTTCACCTGCTGCTGCCCAGAGCCTAGCAAGGCACCTAACCTAGAACAGCGCCTCGTAAACGTTTGAATGAAAAGTGGGATCCCTCTCCCGCCGGCTGGCCCTCGGGTGCTGTGCTGCTAAAGCTGCGTCTCCGGCGGTGGGCAGCGGCCAGGGCGCTGTCCCGGACGCACAGAAAGGGCTGGAGAACAGCAGAGGCCGCACCCCCCGCGGCGAGGCCCCCTCGGTCCAGGGAGAGGCTGCATAGATGGGACCCTCAGGCACCTTTTCACACTGCGGTTCATACCTGGTAGGTGTGCTGGACATGGTGGACCTTGGTCCCCTTGGGGGTGAAGCTTATGTAGAGCGTGGAGTTGTCCTGGCTGTGGAGAGAGAAGAGCAGAGGTAGAAGGGGGAGAGGACGGCGACCCAGCGGCCACCCAGGGGGCTGGGCCAGGGGAAGCCTTTGAGTGGCCAGCACTGGAGGGGACCTCGCCGGCGACCGCGTCATCCTCACATCGCCCGCTATTTCCCTCCGGAGACTAAGGCTGGTGGGAGGGGTCAGCCTCTTGCCCAAAGCCCAGGGGGTGCCTTTGGAGCCACGCTCTCCCCAGCACACACCACCTCACGGGGTCGCCCTGTGCTGATGCCACCGCTCATCGCCTACACAAGTGTGCCAGCCTCCGGCCGCCTCCCCACCCATCTCTCCCTCGACCTTCCTAACAGCGCTCTTGATCCTGCCACTCAGCACACAGAATCCAGCAGAGACTCCCAGCCCCACAAGGTCAGGTCCCACACAGATCCCGGTCTGCCTGCTGCTGGCCCCGCACAGACCTGTCCGCGGTTGGCTGCCTCCATGCCTTCTCCAGGCTGTTCTCCCCGATGAGAACATCCCCCTCCTCCCTGGCCCTTGTCCCCACGCTCCCGACCCCGGCTCAAGCCCCAGCTTTCCCTGCCCCTTCCACCTCTCCTCCAGCCCACACCGTCCTTCCTGGCTCTGATTTCATAGTGTGCTTCTGACAATAGCATTGTGTCCGGCATTTGTTTCAAAAGCACCAGAGACCCTGGCGCAGGCCTGCCCTGTGCTCATCCCCCTGAGACACCTTGAAAGCCACCCTCCAGTTCTCTGGCTTCATCTCCTTTTCTGCAAACGAGGAAATCCAACGATGACCCCCCCGGGCCCTTCCTTCCACAATATCCTGAAACCCACTGCTTCCACGTGTGCAGGAGTTCGGGCTCTGTTATCTGAGTACCCGCTCCGCGCGGGCAAAGCCACGGAGAGCTTTCCTCTCACCTCTGCCCGCAGCGCTGGGCAGGAAGGAAGGGGGCCCAGCGCAGCTGAAAACTAAAGAGCTTGGCGGGGGCCTTGGACTCAGACTCAAGTTCAGATTCCGCGTCAGTGCTCCTGAGCTGCAGGACTCTGAGCCTCCGTTTGCTCGTTAGTGAGCTGCGGGGCACAGCTGCTCCCCGGGCCTGGACGCCCCAGGAGAGCGTGGGCTGAGCGGTGCCGCACAGTCTGGGAAGGTCAGCACGTGCTCTTTCTTCCATCAGTAAACGCTGATCTGACTCAGGGCTCTTAAAGGGCCTTCGCTCTTTTGTGTGTTGAAGACTCTTGGGTTGTAGCTGGAGTCAGTTCTAATGACCCCGGGGTGGGGGTGGTTGACGCCCCTGGAACAGGGAGGGGCTTTGAGGGACAGCTGGGAGGCAAGGTCTGGGCCCTGGGTCGGGAGGCGAGACCCACCTTTCAGTGAGGATGTTGATGGGGTACAGGACCGGGATGCTGGTCGTGTCTGAGTTGTCCCCCAGGAGGCCCAGGTCCTCGTTGTCACTGCATGGGGCAGGGAAAGGCCGCGTTGAGAGAAGGGCTTGGCCTGAGCTGCAGGGCAGCGTGAGTCCAGGGCAGGGGTGTGGCGGGGCAGCTGGGCCTGCTCACCAGCTCACGTTGGCGTGCAGCCGCACAGAGTCCCCCCAGGAGCTGTTCAGCACCGTGTGAAACATCACCTGGATGACAACCTGGCCGGGAGGGAAGGGGGGGCGGGTGAGGAAGGGCCTGAGCCCTGGGGCACCACAAAGCCCCCAGTCCAACCCCATATCACCCACGGAGTGCTCACTGCCTCCGGCCTGGGGCACTCACCGAGCTGCCTGCTTTGAAGATGGGAGAGCTCACGTTGCAGGACAGGCCTCTGGTCAGGAGCGGGGGCTGCTCGGGGAGCTCCTCGCAGCTCAGAGGAAGCTGGCTGTGGGGCTGGGGGTGAGGAAGAGGACAAGTTTCTCAGCGGCCAGGCCACCGACCCCAGCTCTGCAACCTCTCAGGGCGTTCTCAGAGGGGCGGGGCCAAAGGACAGGGCACAGCAGAGGTCCGAGCTGAGTGTTTGCTGAGGCGCTATTTCCAACAGGGAAAAACTGGGAGCGACCGAGCAGTTCAGAGGCAGGAGTGGGTCAGCAGATTGCAATGCCCTCACAGGAGAGGGTATTGGGAGGGGGTTAAACTGCTCTTACAGCGACACATTCAGCCACCACTTTTAAAGCGCTTGATCGAAGCAATTCAAAACCATTCATCGTCATAGCCCTCTGCGAGGAACAGGTTTCAGCCGCAGCGGGGATAAGCAAACAGGTCAGGGCAGGGAGCTGGTAGGGGCTGGAGCACAGGCTGTCTGCCTCCACAGCTCAGCACTAGATGCCCCTCGAGGAGGCACTGGATGTTGCTGTGTAAGAATAAGGCCGGTGCCCACCGACAGACGAATGAGAAACAGTGTGGTCTATCCATGCAACGGAAACTTACCTACAGTTAAAGGGAACGAACTTTACACATGAACCTCAACAACATTATTCTGAGTGAAGTCATACAGACACAGAAGGACAAGTATATGATCCCTCTCGTGGGAAACATCCAGAAGAGGCAAAGGCATAGACGGAAAGCAGATTAGAGTCACATGGGAAGAAGGTGGGGAACAGGAAGCTATTGCTTAAGGGCACAGAACTTCTGAAATGATGAAAAAGTTCTGCAAATAGATTGCGGTGATGGTTGCACAACATCACGAATGCACTCAAAGCCACTGAACTGTATGGTTAAAATGGTGATGTTTATATTACATGTATTTTACCACAATAAAAACATTAAAAAAACATGGAGAAAAAAATGCCATTTTACTAAAAAACAAATATAAAATAGATAAATTGTCCTAGCTGGTTTGGCTCAGTGGATAGAGTGTTGGCCTGCGGACTGAAGTGTCCTGGGTTTGATTCCAATCAAGGGCACGTGCCCAGGTTGAGGGCTTAATCTCTAGTAGGGGGTGTGCAGAAGGCAGCTGCTCAATGATTCTCTCTCATCATTGATGTTTCCATCCCTCTCCCTTTCCCTTCCTCTCTGAAATCAATAAAAATATATAATCCTATATAATAAAAGCCTAATATGCTAAGTGTCTGGCCGTTTGACCAGTCGCTATGATGTGCACTGACCACCAGGGGGCAGATGCTCCAACCAGTAGGTTAGCTTGCTGCTGTAGTCTGGCTGATCAGGACTGGGCGAGATGGGCCAGACATGCCCTGGACCCTCCTGCTGTTCCTCCCTTCCCCGATTGTGCACCAGTGGGTTCCTTCGGCCTGGCCTGCACCCTCTCACAATCTGGGACCCCTTGGGGGATGTCAGAGAGCCGGTTTCGGCCCGATCCCCGCAGGTCAGGCCGAGGGACCCCATGAATCCGTGCACTGGGCCTCTAGGATATATATATATAGTGTGTGTGTGTGTGTGTGTTATATATATATATATAATGCAATTTGTATGTATAAACAAGGATAAATACCAAAATATTCAAAGTAGTAATTGCTGAGCTGTAGAAGTATGGGTGATTATCTTCTTTAAATGTTTCTATAATTCCCAAGTTTCTGTGGGGATCATGTATTACTTTTGTACTAACAATTTTAAAAACACAAGTTGTATTTAAGACAACCCAGGCCTCAAAAACACATTGGTCGCCTGGCGGGGGCGGAGCTGGGTCTCACGGCCCCTGGTGCATGCTTTGGCTCAGCAGGCCCAAGAGCCCCTGTCAGGGGGACCCTCTCAGATTCCCAGTTTTTGGTTGTGGAATCTGAGGGTCAGAGAGGGTGAACCTCGTATCTCAGGCCACACGACCTGAGGGTGGCCATCGGGCTGCGAGCCCAAACCTGGCCCGAAGACCTCTGCGGGCCGCGGTGCCCATGCCTGGCCGCCTGAGTGTCCAGAGGCGGCGGACGCTGCAGGACGCGCAGGGAAGCCGGGCGGGCCCTGCCTTCTCGCTCACCTTCAGCATCTCCACTTTCCTGAAGGAGAGACCCCGGGGGAAACCCAGGCTGAGCTGGACCCAGTACGCGTCTTCGCCCGAGTTGCTCAGGGTCAGCTCCACGGCGAGGCTGGCAGAGGGGGTCAGCCGCAGGACGCTGGATCTGGGGGGAGACCGGGAAATGTCCCGGGGGTTAAGGTGAAGGAAGCGGGATCGGAGGCGGGGCCTTCGGGACTGCGGAGTGTGGTGGTCCAGACAAAATAAACCCACAACAACAGCTCCTGCGCGCAGGCTTGATGTTTTGCAGCCTCGTTTAACCCTGACAGGAGAGCCGCAGGGATTGGCATTTCTCAGAGAAGGAAACTGAGGCCCAGAGAACACATCTCGTGAGTGCGGACGCGGGCCTTCCGAGGGGAGCAGGAGAGAGCCTGACAGACCTTGCAGGGGAGAAGGACAGCCTCAGGTCTGCCTCGCATTCCTTGTCCTCGCCACAGTTCTTCTCAAAAGGGATCTGAAAAGCCCAGGAGAAAGGTCAGGAGGCTCGGGCCCCAGATCCGGGAGGCCCCCCCGCAGCCCCTCCTCCCCTCTTACCTCCTTCGTCTCTGAGTGGGGGGCGGGCCTCAGGATGGGCCGGACGTCCTTGCCCTGTTGAACACGAGGAGTGACAGGAGCGGTTAGTGCTCAGGCTCTGCGGGGCCAGCTGTGGTCGCTGCTCCCAGGACCACACCCTCCCAGGGCAGGGCCCACCCCCCTGACTCAGCCCAAGGCCATCTGTGCAGCCGTCCTCTGGTGGTAGCTCCTTGCGGGAGGCTGAGGATCGGGGTGTCCATTCCCTCTCTGGACAGGAGGTCAGGCCTGACAGAGCAGCCCACAGCTCCTCCTGGCCCAGCTCCTTCCCTGGCAGGAATGTCCTCTGGGCTCACCGGCTGTGACCTTTACTGGGCTCCCTCTGTGACCCCAGCACCCCCTACAACAGCTCTCTAGAGTCTAGATCAAGGTCAGTTTTTGCAACATTTCCAGAGCTTCCACTCTGGGCCAGGCCCCATGCCGGCACTGGGTATGCGCCAAGAACCAAATGGACACGCTCCTGCCCTCCCAGTCTGGTGGGAGAAACGACCTGGCACCTTCAGGCTTACGGGGGGACATGTAGAGGAAATGTAGGAGGAAATCCCACCCCACACGTGGGGATTGGGGTTGGCCTTCCTGAAGGAGTGGCCTCTCAAATGAAATCTAAAAGATGAGCAGGAGGGAGCCCAGGGAAGGAAAGGGAGGGGTGGGGAGGACGGGGGGAAATAACAGTCCACATAAAGGCTCGAGGCGAGAGAGACTGTGCCTGTGCAGGGCCATGTGTCCGAGGGCAGGAGAGAGAAGCCCGCCCAGATCCCTGGGTCTTGCAAGCCCTGAGAGGGAGTCGGGACTTCATCCTGAGCATAATGAGATCACAGAAGTATCTTATGGGCTATCAGTTGTACGTTCTAGAGCAGCGGTCGCCAACCAGTGGTCTGCGGGCCACTGGTGGTCCGTGAGGTCCGAAAGGTTGGCGCCCGCTGTTCTAGAGAGATTCCAGCCTCCTCTGCTTCCAGGTCAACCGCCAAGCAGCCTCTTGACTTCCTTGAGGGGCAGGGGTCCTGGCAGCCTCTGCCGACTGCTCCAACCCAACCTCAACCTTCATACGGATTCCCACCACCCGCTGGGCCACAGCCAGCCCCCAAATGGGCAGTCAGGGCCTCTGTCTTGCTCAGCTGTCCTTCTGCCAGAAGCCAAGCCCACCTCCCATGTGCCTGGAACTTACCCCCTACCTTTCCTGTGCCCGCTGCCTCTCCTCTCTCCACCTACCCAGAGCCACTCATCCTGCAGGACCCAACGACAACGGCGCCTCCCCCAGAAAGTCTTTTTCTGACAATAGTGACCGCAGATCACTCTTCTACCCTGAGTTCCTATACACACAGCTGGCTTTTCAAAAATTTGTGCCAATGGCCGAGTGCTGGTTGTCCCCATATATCCTCCCTCCCATCTACCTTCAAAGTAGAGCCACCAGCCTGATTGGCGTGGCTGAGCGTCGACCTATAAACCAAGAGATCATGGTTCCATTCCCAGTCAGGGCACATGTCTGGGTTGCAGGCTCAATCCCCAGTGTGGGGTGTGCAGGAGGCAGCCGATCAATGATTTTCTCTCATCACTGATGTTTCTATCTCTCTCTCCCCCTCCCTTCCTCTCTGAAATCAATAAAAATATATTTAAATAAATAAAATAGAGGCTCCATTTTTAAAATCTGGTCACATGACCACATGTGTTTCTCAGAGTGTTGTAATCAGGTGTGACCATGTGACTATGTTCTGACCAATGAGATGCATGCCCTGAAGAGTCCATTCATCATTTCTTCCCCTGGAGAAGCCTCAGAGCCCTCCCTGATTCCCCTTCTTCCCAATCTTGCTTTTCCAAATTGCTCTTAGATACAAACTCCCATAAATTCCTCTCCTGCTTAAGTAAGCCATAGTTGGTTTCTATTGCTTTAAACCAAAGACTCCTCTATAACACAGTGTTGTTAATTGAATTTCTACTCTCCTCTATTTCCTGTCGATTCCCCCAGCTGATGTCTCCTTACCGCCCTTTGGTCTCTCGGTGTCTCTTCTTCCTCCCAGAGAGAGAAGTTCAGGGAGACGTTGATGGGAGAGATGAGGTCCTGAATGCATACCTGAAGGTGAAAAGAATACAGCTAACGGCAAGAGTTTAACCTTTGCCACACTTCCAGGGACATGCACCCCTTGTCCGGGTTTTATAACTGATGGAATGCTGGTAACTAGTTGTCTTCGTACTAGTAGCAGGAATACATTTACTCCACATTGGGGTTGCTTCTCAGCCCAGGTGTCATTCCTCAGCTCCAGTTCCACACAGACATTGCTAAGCCACCACAGGAAGACCCCGAATCTTTGTCCAACTGCTCTAGGCAACCTTTATCAAAGTCTGCACCAAAAAAAGACTATTCTAGAACTAGAGGCTCAGTGCACAAAAATCGTGCACTTGCGGGGGGTGTCCCTCAGCCCAGCCTGCGCCCTCTTGCAGTCCAGGAGCCCTCAGGGTATGTCCGACTGACGGCTTAGGCCCGCTCCCAGTCGGACATCCTTAGCGCTGCCGCAGAGGCAGGCCACTGCATGCACCAGCCATCAGCCCAGAATGTGGCTAAGCCACTGACCACCAGATTGGCCAGCTGGGGAGGAACCACAGGAGGGCTCCAGGGCATGTCTGGCCCATCTCACTCAGTCCCAATCAGCCGGACCCCAGCAGCAAGCCACCCTACCAGTTGAAGCACCTGCCCCCCTGGTGGCCAATGA
>NW_006298367.1:727577-734243 GCF_000327345.1 Myotis davidii
TTTGCCCTGCCCCCCAGCTCTTAGCTCCCCCCTGGGTTTCTGATCACTGTCAGTGGCAGGGGGCTTCTTCCTGCTTTCCCTTTCACCTCCCTGCATTGTGCCTACATATGCAAATTAACCGCCATCTTGTTGGCAGTTAACTGCCAATCTTAGTTGGCAGTTAATTTGCATGTAGCCCTGATTAGCCAATGAAAAGGGTAGCGTCGTACGCCAATTACCATTTTCCTCTTTTATTAGTGTAGATAGCCTATTTCCTTGAGAACAGGGGTGGGTCTTAGTTGTTGTTACCACTGCCTGACATGACATTTGAAGTTACTCAAATCATATTCACCTAGTTTCTACCAACCCTCCACATTAAAGGGGAGGAAGATAAGGTCTAAAAAGGTGACACAATTTTTCCAAGGACTAGAAGTAGGAAGTGAACCCAAATATTTCCAACTCCCAAGTCGAAACTTTTTTTTTTTTCTAGCATATCATAGAGCTTCTTTGCTGACAAATTTATGTGTAAAATTTCCAAGTTTAGTAATGGGGGTGGGGTCTGTGAGGAGGAACAGGGGCACTAGTTAAGCTGTGAATGAAATAAAATTGAGTTGATAATTGTTGAGATAATTGATAATTGGTGATAAATTGAAGTGATAATTGGTGAAAGGTACTTGGGGGTTCATTCAACTATTTTTTGTACTTTTGTATGCCTGAATATTCCCATAATAAAAAATATGAAGCCACCTGCAAGATTTTATACACCAATCATATACCGAGTCTCATGAAATATTCAAGAGACGCAGCGGTTCTCAACCTGTGGGTCGCGAACAATGAAAATACATCCTGCATATCAGATATTTACATGACGATTCATAACAGTAGCAAAATTACAGTGATGAAGTAGCAACGAAACTAATTTTATGGTTGGTGGTCACCACAACATGAGGAACTGTATGAAAGGGTCGCGGCATTAGGAAGGTTGAGAACCACTGAGTCAAACCTATTTTACACAGGACTGTGATGAGCGAACGGAATTTGGGTGTTTTAGCAACTGTTTAAGTTAATATTAAAAAACCTTTTTCTGAGACGGAGATGAATAATAACTGCCCACGTGTTCCTGGCAAATAGTGACATTCTCCCCTGAGTATTCTGTAGTCCTGACAAATGATTATGAAAGCTGGGCAGCAGCGTTAATACATGACATAGGAAAAGAGTAGGAAGGAATGGTAAGTGCCTTACAGTCATAGTCCTGTGGAAAACGCCCGTGTATATAGATTAAGGACCGGAAGGAAATACACTAAAGGTGTTATTACTATAGTCGCCCAGGAGAGGAAACGGTAGTACAGAGAGATCAAAGGGACTTGTGACTCAGCTGTGACCCTGAGCCAAGCCTTGCACCCAGAGCTGCCTCTCTCGGCTCAGCTCATCCACCCCTCACTTCCTGGTGCAGCCTCGCTGGCTCCCTTACCGGGAAGTGGAACCGGAACGGAATGCAGGACTCGACTGGGGTCACGGCTATGTTCCCGTGGAGTTCACGTTTCCCTCCTGGAAACAACCCCCGGCTTCGAACCCGATGGCCGTCCAGCTGCAGAGTGTACGTGAGGTTGGTAACCAGGGGTCCTGAGCGGAGTGAAAGGCGGGAGTTGAACGCTGGTGGATCCTGGGGCCATAAGCCTGGATTCGGGGGGGGGGCAGAGGCTCTGGGGAGCAGGCGGACAGCACCGACCTTGGAACTGGGGCATGAGGGGCTTGCCCTGGAAACAGACTGTGATGTGAACGCCTTCCTTCTTCTTGCCGCCGGCTGACTGGGAGCACTCGACTTCGTGCACCGGGATCTCGGTGGGGGCGAAGAACATCCGAGTGACGACATCCACCACAGGCCGGGAGCTGCAGGACAGGAAACAACCACTCTCTCCCCTGGCCTCCACTGCACTCCCCACTCAGACCTACAACCCCATCTGCAGCGTCCGGAGGGTCCCCCTCTCTAAAGCAGCCCGCGACGTCAGTGTCTCCTTGCAACGATAATGATAACTCATCAACTCCTGGTTCGGACTGGCAGTCTTCATTTTCCATACAGAAGAGTGAGCTTTCAAAAAGAGAAATCAGCCCTGGCCGGTTTGGCTCAGTGGATAGAGGGTCGGCCTGCGGACGGAAGGGTCCTGGGTTCAAGCCCAGTCAAGGGCACATGCCCAGGTTGCAGGCTCCGTCCCCAGTCGGGGGCGTGCAGGAAGCAGCCAATCAATAGTTCCCTTTCATCATTGATGTTTCTCTCTCCCTCTCCTTTCCACTCTGAAATCAATAAATATATATATATTTTAAAAATAAATAGAGAAATCATACTGAGCTACTTTCATGTTTATAACCCTTCACTGATGCCACGATGCTCCCAATAAAATCCAAACGCTTTACTATCCACACCACCCTGCCCTCCTCCCGTCTTCTCTCCCGCACACTCGCCCGGAGAGCACGTCCCAGCCACACCAGACATTGGCCGGCCTCACAGCCTGGTCTCCCACCTGGAAGCTCTACCCCAGACTTCTGCAAGCCTGGCTGCTTCTCATCTTCCAAGTCCCAGCTCAGACCTCCCCTCCCCAGAGCGGCCATTTCTGGCCCCTCAACCTATAGTAGGTCTCCCCTGCTCGTCGCTCTCACAGCGCCCGTTCATTTCCCTCAGCACCTACCATTGCAATTACACTTTGTTTTGTCTAATTTCTACTCTCGGTACCCAAGTCGGTATTTCAGGCATAGCAGCTGCTTAGTAAATATCTGTTCGCTAGATGATGTTACACGACATCTCCAGTAACTCTAAGGTATGGGTAAGGCAGGGGCTTAATCATCACTTCACAGACGAGGGAACGGAGGGCCTGAGAAGCTAAGTGACGGGGGTAAGATCACCCCAGAAGTCAGTGGCAGTGCCTGGGTCCCGGACACTTGGTCTAGGGCCTTCACATGCTGTTGCTTGTCTAGGCTTTACTGTCAGACAGGCCTGCGTCCAAATCCTAGTCTGTTGCGAATACAGCAGTTTTCCTGGGACGAGGCATGAAGCCTGTGTAACAAGAGACCCCATCCCACAGGGTGGAGAGGAGACCGAGTGCGCCAGCACCCGTTGGAAGGACGGAAGCCGCATTTACTGCAGGTGGCGCCCGGGCGTCCTGTCTTACCTCAGCACGATCACCTGCCCCTCGGCGCCCACAGCCACGTCCGCCAGGCCGTCCCCTCCCAGGTCCTTCACCCCGTGGATGGAGCGTCCAAACCATCGAATTCCTGGGAACACCTGGGTCCCTTCTATCCGCTGAGACCAAGAGAGAAAGTCGTGCTAAGCTGGGAAGAGGGCTGGCTGGAGGGTGGGATGGGTGGGGTCAGGTGGGGTGGGGTGGGGTCTGGGCTTAGAGGCTGCCGGGCCCTTGGGAATGGGTTTACCTGGCAGGCAGGGTACCTCACCTGACTCGGCCGGGGGCTCAGCCCACCGGGTTGCCCATTGAAGATGTACACAGCCCCCCACTCCTCCAGGGGGGCGCCCACCGCCACGTCCATCAGCCCGTCGCCGTTGATGTCTGCCAGCGCAGTGATGGCTGCTCCGAATCGCCCAAGGGGGTAGCCAGGATCCCCCTGCAGCTCCGAGACCACCTCGAACCCCAGCTGGGAAGGAGCGAGGTGACAGGACCCACCCCAGTCACTCGGCAAGCTTTCACAGGGCACGCCTTTCGTGCATGACGCACGCTAAAGAAACGCCGGCTGTGGCCCCTCAGAAGTGGAATGATGGCACCCGGCTAATGGGGCCCAAGTCCCAGCTCCACCTCTCGCTCTCCGGGTGACCTTGTGGCTTTGGAAGGCCCCGGCCTTGCTGAGCCGCGGAGTTCGCATTCGTCAGAGACGGCTCGGCTCGTAGCACCCCCGTGTGAGGTGCCTGTGAGGTGCCTGTGAGGTGCCTGTGAGGGTCGCGTGAGGGCGCACACACAGACAGGGGGCCCTGGGAGGGCGCACACACAGACAGGGGGCCCTGGGAGGGCGCACACACAGACAGGGGGCCCTGGGCCGGCCACACAGTCTGCCCGCCGTCCGTGAGCGTTAGCTGCCGCCTGCCTGTCTGTGGTCCGGAAGGTCTGATTCACACACAATCCGCCAGGGAAAGACTCAAAGTAACGGGGCCTGGGCTGCCTGGAAATCTGTTTACCCCACCCCTCAGCTCCATGGCCCGACCCTCACCTGCTTCCTCTCGTAGACAAACACCCGGCCGCCCCTCTGCTCCCCGTAGAACAGGGGCGCTCCAATCAGCAGCAGCTCCGCCTCCCCGTCTCGGTTCACGTCAAGGCCACACAGCTCACCACCGAAGTAAGAGCCGACCTGCAGGGAGAGGAGGAGGCTGAGGGGAGCCTGCGAGCAGGACACCCGTCTCCTCAGCTGTGTCCAGGGCCTCAAGTGACAGTCCGTCCGTCCCACTCAGGGCCTGGGGGAACCAGGACAAGTGGGGTTCCTGGGGGTCCGGTTTCCTTAACTGGCGAGTGGAGGTGACCACGCTCGCCTCGGAGGGCTTGTGGCGGAGCAGGTGCGACAGGCGGGGCACCGGCCCACACGCAGCAGGCGGGCCCTGTGCAGAGGCAGCGCCAGGTCCCCGCACAGCAGCCCTTGCCCGCAGGCGGCACCCGTGGGCCATGCTCACCTGGGTCCCGTCTATTCTCTGGATCTGGCTCCACTGTCTTTTATCCCCCGACTGTTGGAAGAGCAGCACCCGCCCCACATGCTGGTACCGGGGGGCTCCAGCGGCCAGCAGTGCTGTGAGACCCCGGGTGGGCAGCCAGGTCACGGTGTAACCTACGGAGAGAGCATGGGCTTGGAGTCAGCAATGCAATGACTGCTGGGAGAGGGTGACATGGGGGGGAGGGCAGAGGCCCCGGGGAACTGGTCAGCAGCAAGATGCACTGAAACGCCCAGGAGGCCTCCTGAGAAAAAGAGCCGTGTGCCGGGTGCGGCGCAGACCCCTCCATCCCGGCCACGGCCACGGCCACGGCCACGGCCACGGGCCCTTCCCAGGAACCAGAGCCAGCGAGGAGCTCACAGTGGGGCAGAGCCGGGGCCTCATTCACTGGGTGTGGCCGCGCCAGCCAAGCAGAGCAGCCGCAGCGCACGCCGCACGCCTTCCTGCTGCTCAGCTAAATACACAATACAATCAAACGGGACAGATTAGCAAGAAGGATGCAAAGTTCGCATAAATATTGGAACATTTCCTGCTTGAAGATAAGGTTCAGGCTATCTTCATGTATCACACCTCGCTGGCGGGGGCGGTGGTGGCGGCGAGGTGCCAGCCCCTCCCTCCCCGCGCTGATGAAATGTCTGAGAAGCCGCAGGAGGCACCCAGGAGTCTGCAGAGCAGGCGCTAGCCAATAGGGATGCTCTGATCCAGAAAGCAGGGCACTGACTGATTTTATCTTCTCTGCTTAGAGCAGCTGACAGCGAGTGCGAAGGCAGAGATGGCTGGGTCCTACGGCGCAGGAGCCACCCTCCCTTCACTCATGTCTGTTGCTGAAGCACAAGGTTAAGAACTTGCCCTTTGAAATCAGGCAGACGCGGTTTTAATCCTATGTTATTACTTCCTCGCTATCGAGCCTCAGTTTCCTCATCTAAAAAAATGGGGAATGACCTGGCTGGGTGGCTTAGTGGTTGGAGCTTCGTTTCATGCTCCAACCAAAAGGACGAGGGTTCCATCCCCAGTCAGAGGGCGCATATGGGAGGCAATCGACAGATGTTTCTCTCTCACATCAACGTTTCTCTCCCTCCCTCCCTCTCTCTCTAAAAATCAGTAAAAACATATCCTCGGTTTAAGATTTTTTAAAAATGGGTATAGTACCAATCGTACAGGGTGGTTTTTGAGAAGTAAATAAGACCATTGATATGAAACGCTTAGCACTAGGCTGGCGCCATCTGAACTAAGAGCTGAAGGATGGCAGCGTAACAGGCACTCACGCTTATATTTATTCATAATTTATTCATAAGCATGTACGTGTGTGCGTGCACCCGCACACGTCGTGCGTGGAGATTAATGTTTGGAGTTATTTCTTCCTCTTTACTGAGCAACAGTGCAGCTATTTTACGGATGTTAAAGGACAAAACTCCACCTTGAAGGCAGTGGTGCAGGTGCCAGCTCACCCGGGCCTAGACTCCTGGGCTCCCCGTCCCAGGTCTGTGACCCGAGCGAGTTACTTACCTCTCCAGTTTCTTCGGCTGTAAACTAGAGATAATAAAATCCCTGCCCACAGGGCTGTCGTGAGGATAAAATGCGATCGAGTGTGTCAGTGCCTGCCATGCACTCAGAGCAGCGCCCTGCTCAGCAGAGCATCAGAAAAAGGAAAAAGGAACAAATCCCCGGGCGCAGCCTCCCTTAAAGAGAAGGTGCTGAGGAGGGATTTAAGAAGACCTTCGTGTTTTAATTGTGGAATAAAGGAGCCCCCCGCCCCCAGGTCCTGCATGAGGCAGGTGGTTCTCGAAGGCAGAGCTGCCAGCACCCTGTGCGGGGCCCTGGGCGCCCGTTTGCACCTTGGGACAGGCTGGCGACATGAATGTGATGGGACGAGCTCTAAGGCGAGGCCCTCTGCAGCCCGAGAGGCCATCGCCTGGGCAGGGCAAGATGGCAGCGGTGGCAGAGGCACGGGCGATGCGGAGTGACCGCACTCACGGCCTCGGGCTCCA
>NW_006298367.1:734278-738509 GCF_000327345.1 Myotis davidii
CACCCACCGCAGCCCCGGGAACCTCAGCAGGAGGAAGCCGGGCGGTGCTGCTGGTCCTCCTGTAACCTGCGGGTTGTCTAACTGTCCCTGGGTTTCATGTAGAGGAACGACTAGTGACTACACAGAGGTCACTGCCATGGAGAGACGCTTCTGACTCGCAGCTCCCCAAAGCAGGCGGGGTGGGGGTGCGGGGGGAGGCCAGCCAGGCCACAGGGGCAGCACAGGTCAGGAAGGAGGCAGGAGCAGGGAGGGCGAGTGCGGCCTGGAGCCTTCCCTGCGGCGTCTGAGGGGAGGAATGACTGAAGCCGGGCAGGTGGGCTTGAGCAGGTTGAAGATGGCACAGTCTGATCATGTTGGCAGCTCTGGGTGCCTAGTGCCTGGCCCTGGGATGTGCAGGTCAGGGGGAGACTGGCATGGCGTAAGAAGTGAGGTAGCCTTAGATGGTTTGGCTCAGTGGATAGAGCGCCGGCCTGCGGACTGAAGGGTCCCAGGTTCGATTCCGGTCAAGGGCATGTACCTTGGTTGCAGGCACATCCCCAGTAGGGGGTGTGCAGGAGGCAGCTGATCGATGTTTCTCTCTCATCGATTTTCTAACTCTCTATCCCTCTCCCTTCCTCTCTGTAAAAAATTAATAAAATCTATTAAAACAAAAAAGAAGTGAGGTAACCGGCAGCTGGTGCTCAGGGGTCGCTGGCTGGCACAGAGAAGGCTGCTGTCTGCTCTCTGTGGGATGAGCTGGCCCTGGGAGGGGCAGAGCTTCAGGCTCTAAGGCAGTGGTTCTCAACCTGTGGGTCGCGACCCCCTTGGCGGTCGAACGACCCTTTCACAGGGGTCGCCTAAGCCCATCCTGCATATCAGATATTTACATGACGATTCATCACAGCAGCAACATTACAGTTATGAGGTAGCAACAAAAATAATCTTATGGTTGGGTCACCACATGAGGAGCTGTATTTAAAGGGCCAGAAGGTTGAGAACCGCTGCCCTAAGGCCTCATAAAATATGGAAAATAAAAGCATGACTGACACCCAGCGGAGGGGCTGTCCAGGGAAAAGCGAAGAATGCTGTCACCGCGTTTAAGCTCTGATTGCGTTCCTGCCGCTGAACTGCCTTCATTTACTTGTTTTGAAAGTCAGGCTGAGCGACGCCCTGGCCCCTGAAACCACAGGAACCGCGTGCGGAGCGGCACTCACCCAGGTATCCGTCTCTCGCCTCCGGGGTCAGCGGGTCGTTCCCAACGAAGGTGTCGCCCCGCAGGTCGGCCTGCAGGTCCAGGAAGCCCCCGGCCCAGTCCTTGGCGCCGACCGCCCCCACGACGCCACGGTCCTGCCCGGGAGGGGACGAGCAGGGTCAGAACGGGCGGCTGCGCCCGCGCCCTCCCTGGGCCCTCGCTCAGGCCCACTCACCCCGCGGAGGTCCGCGCTGATCCCGCTGGAGGACAGCTCCATGTTGAAGGACGTCAGGTCCTGCTTGTTTGTGCCTGAGGGGCAGGCGAGACGAGGGGCAGTAAGCACGGGGACACGCCCTCAGGTTTGCCAGTGGCTTCCACTCCATGAGCCCCGGTGGGTGTCCAGCTACTGCCAGCAGCTTGTCTGGGACGCAGCATCCGACTTCGGGGCCCACTAGGACGTCCCCATCAGCGGATGACACCCCCACCTCCTCGGGAATCATGCTGAAAACCCGGAATAAACCTCGATTCTGCCCTGTCCCCCTGTTCTATCTCCACTGTATCACTGACTCACATTGGTTCTACCTTCAAACTACACCTGGACACTTACCAGAGGAAGTGACATCTAAACTGAGACCTGCCCGGCCGGCGTGGCTCAGTGGTTGAGCGTCAGACCTATGAACCAGGAGGTCATGGTTCAATTGGTGATCAGGGCACATGCCTGGGTCGTGAGCTTGGTTCCTGGTGTGGGGCGTGCAGGAGGCAGCCGATCAATGATTCTCTCTCATCATTGATGTTTCTCTCTCTCTTCCCCTCTCCCTTCCTCTCTGAAATCAATAAAAAATATATATTTTTAAAAACAAGTAAACTAAGACCTGAAGGATGAGTAAGGGCAGGTCAGAAGAGAGGATAAGGGCTACAGATAATAAGAGCTACAATTTAGAGCTGAGCAATTTGCTAAGCAGTTGTTAGGGGTTGAGTTGTGGTCCCTAAAAAAGGTGTGTTGAGCCCTAGCTGGTTTGGCTCAGTGTTTAGAGTATCAGCCTGTGGACTAAAGGGTCCCGGGTTTGATTCCAGTCAAGGGCACATGCCCAGGTTTCAGGCTCAATCCCCAATAGGAGATGTGCAGGAGGCAGCTGATCAATGATTCTCTCTCATCACTGATGTTTCTATCTCTCTTTGTTTTATTACAAAGAGTATTACATATGCATATGTCTCCCCCCACCTCAACATTCCCCCGGCCTCCCCTACCCCCCAGTGTCTCATGTCCATTGGTTATGCTTATATGAAAATATATATATTTTTAAAAAGGTATGTTGAAGTCCTAACCCCAGTACTTCAGAATGTGACCTTATTTGGAAATACGGTCTGTAAGAGGTAACCAAGTTACGATGAGGTCAGTAGGGTGGGCCCCAACCCAATATGACTGACGTCCTTGTAAAATGGGAAATTCAGACACAGAGAGACACGCACAGAGGGAAGACGACGTGAAGACACGGGGAGAAGACAGCCATGTGACAGCGACGCAGTACAAGCCGAGGAAGGCCACGGACTGCTGGCAAACACCAGGAGCCAGAGGAGGCAAGGAGAACGCTCTTCTAGAACTTTCAGAAAGAGCATGGCCCTGTGACCCCTTGATTTCTCGCTCCGAGCCTCTAGCACTAAAAGACAGTACATGTCTGTTGCTTTAATCACTGCTGTGTGGTGCTTGGTTATAGCAGACCCCGGAAACCAGTACAGCAGTTACACCTTACAGTCCTGTGAGATCGGCGTCATCATCCCCCTTTAACAGAGGACGGGGAGCCTCAGAGAGGGAGAATGACCGTGCAGCACAGGCAGGGCGGATTCTTGAGCAGGTCTGCCTGGTTCTACCATAAACACCACACTGCTTCTGGAACTCTCCTGTTCCCGCCTCCTGGACACTGAACGGAAGTATTCCAGCAAGACTGTGGGGGCTGGGCCCGATGTCACCAACGTGCTGAGCTGAACACCAAAGCTCTGGCCCAGCAAAGGCGCCTTCCCTGTGGGAACCATGTCCCTTCCAGCAGACTAGGCCTCCCGGGGAAATACCCTCCCATGGCCCGTCCTCCCTCTGCTGATGCCAATCAAAATCTTCTCTATTCTGGACCAAGGAAGAGGGCCTATGGGCTACTTGCAATTGGCCACAGCCCGTTACCCATCTTAAGTCATTTGAGGCCTAGGATAACGGAAATGAAGAAGCTGAGGGCGGGGTAAGGCATTATGGTCATTCCACAGGGCTCAGCTGACTCCGGCAAGAAAGAGTTGTCCTGGGCCTCAGCCTGGACCAAGCTAAACTTCAGGAGGAAGAAGGAATTTCAGAGGGAATGGAATCGCGCTCTCCTAAATTCCTGCCCCAGGTCTTTTTCCGGAGCGCTCTCAGCTCTGCACCAGCCCCTGAGGAGGCGCCCCTTACTGCTACTCAGCCTGCCTCTAACCTCGTGTCCCAGGTGAGCTTCTGTATATAATTTCTTGAACTGGCTCTCCAGGGCCTGCCACTCACCCTCGATGGCATAGATCTTCTTCTGCAGCTCCGTGAAGAGGTCTTTAAGCTTCTCAAATGTGTCCAGAATCTTCACAAACTCTTCCACCGGCTTTGAAGCAAATTTGTGAAGTGAATCCTGATTTTTCTTGCTCACAAAATGCTTCCCGATCTGTGAGGGAGAGAAGAGAGAAGTGCTGACCTCCCCAGACTCGCAGACCAATTTCCGACTATTTTCACAGGACCGTGGCTCCCAGGAGGAAGGGAAGTCGGGCCAGAAGCAGGCGAGGGAAGATGAGCAGGAAGAAGGCAGCGGCGTGGCACCTGGGGCCCATACCCCGATGATGTAGCGGATGATGTCGTTGGCCACACTGATGTCGCCAATGTCGGTGGCTTCCCCGTCCGTGATGATGATAAGCACTTTGCTGGCATCTGGCCGCGCCCCAAGTTCCTTCCGGAAGACCTGGGTCCTGTATTTAAGGAGGCGGGATGTGAGAGACTCCCCCCAAATCGTATGGAGTCTCCCTCCCCCCCCCGCCCCCTCTCATTAACTCACTGCCCTG
>NW_006298367.1:738642-750499 GCF_000327345.1 Myotis davidii
TCTCTTCTGAGCCTCCTTCCTGTCCCTGCTGCCACACCTCTCCTCAGCCAGTACCTTCAACTGAATTCCCGGCAGTGAGGAAGGTGCCCAGAACCATCAGTGGGAAGGGGAGGCTTCGTGAGGGGAGGCTCTGGGCATCCTACCTTCCCTTTCAACCACATGGCAACTATATTCCGATCAGATATGTTGGTGATTTAGGTGAGATTTCAGTGGGGGTGAGGGGGGGGGGTTCAATGGCCAAAGAAAACTGGAGAGTCACTCGTTGCGATCAGGCGCATATAGCACCGTCTCTGCCGCCCGCTCCCCGGCGGCCGGTAGGTCTCTGCTGCAGCAAGTCTCCCGGGGAAGTGAAGTAGCTGATTTCTGTGTCAATTTTCCCCCAAAGGCACGGACATGAGTTCCTCAAGGAAAGGGCCGTGTTCACTCTGCTTGGGCATCTGTGGCTGCCAACAGCAGGTGCTCAGCGTGTGTGAAATAGCAGGACGGGAGGACTGGATACTGGACGGGCCCAGGCTCCAGGTTCCGCCCTCTGCAGCCTCCTCATGAAGCAAGATCGGTTGCCCACAGATTCTGCTGGGACAGCAGTTGTATTGGGACCATCTGACCCTTCTTCCTCCCCCGCACAGCGAACCAGCGACGGACAATTAATCCAAGAGCCGCCAGTCCACAAGCCCTGACCGTGACAGGGCCTGCTTTAGGAGCAGAAGCTGAGAGCCACGTAGAGCGGCCACAGTGAGGCGAAGGAGAGACGCGGGGAGGAGGGCTGAAAAGTTCCACAGGAGCTGCCAATGACACAGGAGCCCTGGTGGGCCCCAAAACACCTGCTGTCAAGACCTCTACTTCTATGTTGGATGCAAACTATTCCTTTAACCTCCACCCACACAGACATGGCCCAGTGTGGGTCCTGTTCATGGATCTCTACCCCATCTAGATTTTTCAACAGCCTCCCAGCTGGCTTTCCTGCTCCCATCTCTGCCCCCTCCACAGTCTCATACCAACCCTGCAGCCAGAGGGAGCCGTTCCAAAAACATGAATCAGATGATCACCCCTCCGTTCAAAACCTCCCACGATGCCTCATTTACTCAGAAGAAAAGCCAAAGTCCCCACTCGGCCTCCCACTCCTCCCGACACCCGTGGCCTCTCGGCCCTCCTTCGCGCTCTTTCTCCCCGCACTCCCTTCTCTCCGGCCACGCTGGTGCCCTGGCTTTCCTTGGGACATCCCGGGCATCTCACCTCCAGCCCTTTGCCATTCCCTCCGCCCGGTCTTCCCCCAGTTTTCCACATGGCTCGCTTCCTCAACTCCAACAAGTCTTTGCTCAAACGTAACCTTCCCTGATCCTCCTATTCAGTATTGCTCTGTTTTTAGTCAAACCTATCTTCTCCTGTATTAACTAATTTATTTATTTATCCTGCTGATGACATTTCTCTCCTCTGCTAGAATGTTAAGGTCCAAAAGGGCAGAGATTTTTCTTTGTTCTATTCACTGCTATCGTTCCAGCCCCTAGAACATGGCAAATAACCACCTGCAGGCCCCAGCCAGCCCTCAGCTTGTGTTTATATGGTCCATGAGCTAAAAATGTGTGCTTATGTTTTTGTTTTCAAAGGGTTACAAAAACAAACAAAGAATAATATGCAACAGATACCGTATGTGGCCAGAAAAACCTAAAGTATTTACTATTTGGTCCTTTACAGAAAAAACACACACACTTGCCAACTCCTAACCTGGAACACTGCCTGGCACACAGCCAGAATGTCAAGAAGTATTTATGAAATCCATTTCCATTATTTTTTGCTCCCACAGTTGACACCTGTTGGGGTGTCTTCCCATCCTGTGGTGACCCCTTTCTCTAAGAATTACCCCCTTCCCCTGGAGGGACCCCAGAATTCATGTCTGTGTCATGTGACTCTGCACCATAAAGTAGACCCAGGCAGTGGCTGGGTGGACCTAATCCAGGCTTAGCCAATCACTTTCTCGCCTGGAGGCTGGAATTCAGGTTGAGGAACTGAAGCTGCCATTTTTTCAGTGGATGTCGCCTGACTGTGTACCCACCAAAGCTGTCTACAGAGAGAAAAGAATGAAGTGGATAATGACAGGTCAAGCAAGCCCCAGAAGGAAAGAGCTAGAAACACGCATGCAGAGCCCTGGGATGTATCACACGCATGTTCAACTTGTGCATCCTTGGCAAAGAAATGCAAAGGAGAAGTGTAATAGTATAGGAGACCCATCTGGCTGTTTCACTCAACTTGAGTGTATATCCAGGGGAACATGGGAGAGGAGATGTAATTCTCTTCTTCCTCAAATTGCTCTCACTTTCCATGGCCAGTCTAATGTTTAAAAATAGGTCTTTAAAAAATATACAGTGTGGCCCTTCGACACAACCCTGCTCCGTCCATTTAGGTCTCAATTTAAACACAGCAATCTGATGAAGCTGGGGAAAATTTTTTTCTGTAGTAAATTTAGGAAATCGAGATATACTAATTTCCAGTATGGGACTTGGACATATTGAATTTTACGAACAATTCAAGGATAATTCTGAGTATTTGAGATTTTTGGTCATGGGCTGACTTCAAAGCTGATCCCCGTCTAAGAAGTGACTCTGCTTAGCTGCCGTGGTTCACAATCGCTTTCTGAGTCCTGGCTCCGGTCCCCCGTGAGGCCTGGCCATGCTCCCTGTCTCAGAGGCTCTTGAGTACCCCTGCAGCCTCCCTTGGGATTTAGTCAGTTAAAGTCAACTTCTCTTACAACCCAGAGCCTTGAGTTCTTACAATAACCTGCCCCTTGCTGCACCCACCTGTTGAGTTCTACACCCCAACTTAGAGAAGCTAGTGCGCACAGAACGACTGACGGGGGGGCTCTCTCCTGCCAAAGGGAACTCACGCGACATATCTTATGGCACCGAAGGTGTTGGTCAGCTTGCTCATATGTTCTACTTTGCCCAGCAGCACATCAGGGTTCTTCTGATTAACATAATCCAAGAAAGTAAATTCTGTTTTGTAGGTCGAGGAAAACTGAACAGCAGCAAACTATAAGAAGAAGGAAGAAATGAAATGTTATATCAGCCTTCTCTCTTGTCTGCTCCAATCTCTACTTCTTTTTCTTTTATGCTTTCATTGATCTCAGAGAGAGGAAGGGAGAGGAAAAGAGAAATAGAAACATCAATGATGAGAGAGAATCATCAATTGGCCACCTCCGGCACATCCCCTGCCTGGAATGGAGCCTGCAACCCAGGCATGTGCCCTGACCGGGAATCCAACTGTGACCTCCTTGTTCATGGGTTGACATTCAAACACGGAGCCACGCCGGCCAGCCTGGCTCCAATCTCTATTTCTTATCCAGGACTTGGGCCACCCAACTCCACTGCCCTGCCTCAAATCATTCTTTTGAAAATAAACAGACACAAAATAAAATTAAATAAATCTCTGACTCTTTATGTAGTGCTGTCTGCTGGGCTCCAGTTATCTGGGTCTGCCTACCTCACCTACAGAACTGGTTCCCCGTAGCTCTTCTTCTGAGTGACCCTGCTAAGTAGGGTACAGTTGGCTGAGCCAAGGATAGCCACTTGACTGAGGCTAGGCCAATAACTTTTTCTCTGAGAATTTGGAATTTGCAGTGGGAGGGGTTAGTTGAACCAACCTCCTGAAACTTTAACGTGTGAACTTAAGAACTTTCCACAGGCCCATGTGATCCAAAGAAGCTGAGGGAGCCATTCTACAGAGAGAGAGAGAGAAAGCGAAAAGGGAGGCAAAAGTAAGAAAGAAACAGAAATGAGAACTAGAGGAAATTCTAGAAGCTTTCTATTCCTTGTTCTTGTCCTTTTCAGAGGTCCAATTATACCTATCCATGCCCTTAGGGCCTGGGAACACCTAAAATTTCCTAGACATACTAAAATTTCCTTTTATGCCTTAAGGAGGCACCTATAACCAGGAATCCTAGCTAATATACTTACCTGGTAGGAAGAGTTGCTGAGTTTCTTCATCACATCCTTCATGAAGGCCAGAATTTTCTGAAATTCACTTGGTTGCAAGCTCCCTGAGCCATCAAACAGGAATACCAGGTCTACGTTGCCCTTTAGACACTCTACGGAAGCCAGAAGCAGAGGGATTGGTAAAGTGTCCCTGATATTGGCATGCCCATGCTGGTGCCCATGTATGGCCAGCCACCTGCAGGCATGTGTACCCACTGTGTCCCCAGTTCCTTACCCTGGTAGCCAGGGCGCCCTTGCAGCACAGGACCCTTCAGGTTCTGGGGGAAGAGGTAACACTGGCCACTTAGATAGATATTCTGGTCACATGTCCGAGACAGCCCGGGGTCACAGGCCTGAGGGAGCAACGGTAAAAGGGTCTCAGCTTCCTCTTGCGGTGCATGCGGATATCATCAGCCAAGAACAAAACCCTCAGAGTCCTCACCCCCTGACCTCATGCCCTGTATCCAACTGGTTACCAAGCCAAGGTAATTCTGCCTCCAGGTTTCTTATTCCAGTATCTCCATCCTCACTGCCAATGCTCTATGCCAATCAATGCTCACTGCCTACTCTGGGTCCTGGAGGATAGGATATAAAAGCCTTAGTTTTGGCCCTGACCAGTTTGGCTCAGTAGATAGAGCGTCGGCCTGCGGACTGAAGGGTCCCGGGTTCGGTTCCGGTCAGGGACATGTGCCTTGGTTGCGGGCATATCCCCAGTGGGGGGTGTGCAGGAGGTGGCTGGTCGATGTTTCTCTCTCATAGATGTTTCTGACTCTCTATCCCTCTCCCTTCCTCTCTGTAAAAAATCAATAAAATATATTTTTAAAGCCTTAGTTTCACATTCATATTGTTTACAGGTGGGCACTAGCCTACATTTCCAGATCCATCCCCTTCCATTCCCAATCACACATTCTGTGTTTAAGCCAAAATTACTCGCTATTCCCAGAATACACACAGTGTTCCTTTCATTTATGACTACAACTAGAGGCCCGATGCATGAAATTTGTGCAAAGGGCTTAGCCATCGCAGCCGCAGCGGCTTGCCTTGGCCCTCAGAGCCCCCAGCTTCATCCAGAAGGTCGTCTGGAAGGACATCTGGAAGGTTGTTTGGATGTCCAGTCTAATTAGCATATTACACTTTTATTATAGATTCCTGCCAGACTACAATTTTTTGAAAGTCTGGGCTCATGTCATGGTCATCTTTGTATCTCACTCCCCTTCCCCCATCATAACCTAGCACGCTGCTTGGCATGTGCTAAGTAAACAAGCTCCAATTAAGTACAGGATCGATATTTCAATCAGTCTTCTATTTCTCACGTAGCTGTTGGATGCTGCTGAAATGAATTGTAAAGAGCAATGGACTTAGAATCAAATGGGAATTTGATTCAGATCCCTGCTCTATCTCTTTAAAACCATGTGACCCTGGCCAAGTCTCTCCCCTTTGGTCCTGTTTCCTCATGTGTAAAAAATGTGAAGAGGGTTAAAGGAGATAAAGAAGTGTTTTTCAAACTTCAGGCATTTGTGTAGCACTTTGCAATTTCTGCCATATGGTACATCATTCATACCATTATTTCCTTAATATTTTATTTACTTTAAATTTACTTTTAAAAAAATACTTTAGCCTCATCCTAACCAATGCAATCTAAGAAATCATGAATTTGAAATGCTTGTTGTAAATTTTTCTACTAGTTCATTAAATAAATATGTAACTATTCAAACATTAAGTTTGTGCACCATCAAAAATCATCTTGTATATCAATCGCTATAGATAGTTAATATTTGGAAAAAACTTAGGTAAGTAAGGCCTTGAAAATAGCTGGCTCATAGTTTATTCTCAATAAACACTGACTCCAAATCGCTCTGATGCCTTTAATCTTCTATAGGATCTTTTTTTTAAAAAAAATCCTCACCCAAGGATATGTTTCTTTATTGATTTCTGAGAGAGAGAGAGAGAGAGAGAGAGAGAGAAATGTTGGTGTGAGAAACATTGATCGGCTGCCCCTTGTACATACCCTGACCAGGGATTGAACCTACAATGTGGAAATGTGCTTTGAGCGGGATTCGAACCCAAGACTCTGTGCACAGGATGACACTCCAACCGACTGAGCCTCACCAGCCAGGGCCTTCATTATGATCTTTAATCCATTTTTTTCTTTCTTCTTTTCAATCAGTTTCCTAGCACTGAGCTTCACAGGCTCTGACATCACACTATGCAAAATTCTTACCAACATGTTTCCATTTGTGGGGTCTGTCGCCAAGGTCATGCCCAAGTACTGAGAGGTGTAGTTGGAACCTGTGGGCACCATAAGATTGGTCTGGAGGAATTCGGGCAACCCAGGAGTAGAGGGGGCCAGCCCCGACTTCCCCGAGGCACCTCCTCCCAGCTCCCTCACCAGCTACTCACCGCTCAGGCCCACTGGCAGGCAGTGGCCAGTGTCTGGCTGGCACTGGTAGAGGTTTCCTGGGCTGCTCCCCTCACCCGGAGCTCCCACAACAACCCTGATGAGAAATCTCACCTGTGAGATGGAGTTACCCAGGTCTTCACCTCCCCACTCCTACCTCATAAGGGGTATCCTATCCCCGGCCAGGCACCGCAAAGCAATGCAGCCTTTTCCCTCGGGCCCCCACCTATTGCTTCCTTATTGAATCCCAGAGAAGTCACTCAACATGCCAAACTCTAGAAAGTTAGGAATTATTTCCATCAGCCTAGAACCGTGGTCGGCAATCTCATTAGTCAACAGAGCCAAATATCAACAGGACAACGATTGAAGTTTCTTTTGAGAGCCAAATTTTTTAAACTTAAACTATATAGGTGGGTACATTGTTATTAACTTAATTAGGGTACTCCTAAGCTGGCCTTTGCTAAAAACGTCCTCAATCTGATTGAGGTACGTTCTCTGAGGTCGACCCCTTCCAACTCTCCCATCCACACTCGTCTTGTATACTTGTTTCTCTATCTCCTTTCCGAAAACCGACTTCTGTGCATGGGCCACAAAGTTTCAATCGCACTGTACGTGTGCGCCCACACGTGGTATTTTGTGGAAGAGCCACACTCAGGGGCCAAAGAGCCACGACCACTGCTCTAGAAAGACTGAGGACCAGAGAATATGCCAGAATGTTACATTATAAGTTCATGCAACCAGGCATCAAAGACCTACGGCTTAGCCGCTCTGTGCCAGGCGGGCAGGAGGGGGCCTGGCCAGGTGTTTGGGGGCTGGGACGGTTCCCTCTCGGGTTCCTATGTGGTGCTTGGGCTGTGCATGGGCCTCATCCTGCTCCTGTTTCTGAGAAATCCCCCCACGTCCTCCTTGACCCTGCGGCTCTCACTGGCCAGCGCCGGGCTGACATGGGTGCCTCATCCCGGGCTCTGCGGGGCAGGGGCAGCTGGGGCATCCGCTCACCCGTTTCCAACCTGCAGGACGCGGTACCCAAAGTGCCTCCCGGCGAGTGGGAAGGACAAGTTTTGCACGTGCCGCACATCCAGGTTGTAGCCGGAGGCCGGGGCTGAGGGAGACAAGGGGGCCGTCAGCCACTTCTGGCCAGGGACCCCCACCCCCACCCCCACCCCGCGCCCCACACGCGGACTGGCTGCCGCCCACGTGCCCCAGGGGATGAGTAGACCCCGAAGGGCCCACGGCCTCGGGACCAGGCAGAGCGAGGGCTGGAACCAGCCTCCCTGGCCTCCCCTGAGGGCCTCGGCTCAGGGAGATGTGGGGCTGCGGCCCCCTGCTCCCTGGAGCCTGGCATTCCCAGGGCCTGGGAAGGACACGCCTGCCCGTTGGCCTCTCAGCAAAGAAGGAAGGATGAGGAGGCAGAGGCCCGTGGGAGAGGAGCAAACGGAAGGGGCCCCAGGAGGAGCTGGGGATGCCCCAGGCAGGGTGTATCTCCCACACACTCATTTCTCCTTGAGCCGGGGGCCCAGGCGCCCGAGAACTCAAATGGTTATCCTCAGCCTTCCTCCCACACACAGCCTCTGGGTTTCAAGATCCCGGCGAAGCTCCCTCCTCACTCCTCCCTCCACCCTGCTCTTATGCTCCCACACTCCCCACCGGCCAGGGACCAGTCTCTTCCTTGGCCTCAGAGCTCAGATTCCGACCTCAGGCAGCCTGGGCTGCAAGTCCCAAGTTTGCTCGGGCCCTGCTGCCCTTCCAGGCACCCGGCTTATTTCACAGCATCCCGGCTGTCAGAGGCGAGGCCCCAGCATATCAGGTGAAGGGACTGAGGCCCCGAAAGGGGGCAGGGCTTGCCTGAGATGCCACATAAGGAGCAGCGGGTGGAGCAGACCCCGCACAGCTCTGTGTACCCGTTGCCACCTGCCTGGGGAGGGGCCCACTCCCTCACCTCTCACTGTTGCCATCCTTGGCCCCCTCCCCTGTCTTTCCTCCACACCCGGCCTATGCTTTGGACTCTGACATCCTTCGGCCCCCTTTCCTCTAGATCCCTGGGCCCCACCTCACCTACGGCCGTGCCACCCCCAGAGCAGCTCCTCCTTGACCTTGCGGTTCTGTAAGGCCTGCGGCTCCCTGGCCACAGCCACATGTCCCTCCCCGCCTCTCCTCTCGTGCTTACCCAGGAGGAAAGGCCCAGGCAGCAGCAGCCTCGCCACGGTGATGAGCCAGTTCATCTTTGAAGCAGGCGGTCCCCGAGGACCCTGGGGATCGCTGGCACCTAGACGGGGCGAGACAAGGAAATGATAATGCCTTGGGGCGTCTTCAAGTGGAACTTTCTCACAGAGGCGCCAGCTGATACCACTGGGTGGTGGTGAAGGAGGGGTGGAAGGGGTTGTGAAACCGCGGAGTCTCAGAGAGGAAGTGTGAGCAGGTTAGAGACTTCCTGTGCTGCTTGCATTTTCACATCATCCAGGAGCAAACGGCACCAAGAGCCGCCGCATCTTCGTCTCTCACTGACTCACGGGCCAGAGCCGCTTTAACGCTCAGCAGAGGACCGTCCCATAAACTGAGGTACGGCCATGATGGGGTGGCGTCCTCTTACCGTGGAAAGATGCCCCGGACACACTGTGAAGTAAAAAGAGCACGTTACAGAGCAGTGCATTTAGAAATTCATTTTTTATTCTAAAAAGTCAAAAACAACGCCCACAGAATGGGAGAAAATACTCACACATGATACCCGATATGGGACTTAAATCAAGAATAGAGAAAGAACTTTTGCAACTCAGCAATAAAAAGACAAGCCGTTGTTTTAAATGGGCAAAGAATTTGAATAGACATTTGTCCAAAGATGATACACACGTGGCCACCAAGACGCTCAACATCAGTTAGTCATTAGAAAAAATTGAAATCAAAACCAAAATAAGATACGACTTCACCCTCACCAGGATGGCTAGAATGAAGAAGAGAATGAGTGTGGGTGAGAAGGTGGAGAATTGGAGCCCTTGTGCTTTGCCAGTGGGGATGCAAAATGGCGGCAAACAGAGAAATGGCAACCGTAGAGTTACCACCTGACCTAGCGATTCCTAGGTATAGGCCCAAAAGAATTGAAAACATACATGAATCTTCATAGCAGCATTATTCACTTTAGGAAAACTGGGAGCAATGCAGTGTCCATCACATGATGAATGGATAAACAAAACGTGGTTTGTAGCCACACAGTGGAATATTACTTGGCCGTAAAAAGGAATGAAGCCCAAACTGGTTTGGCTCAGTGGGTAGAGCGTCAGCCTGCGGACTGAAAGGTCCCAGGTTCGATTCCGGTCAAGGGCATGTACCTGGGTTGCGGGCACATCCTCGGTAGGGAGTATGTAGGAGGCAGCTGATCGATGTTTCTCTCTCATGGATGTTTCTAACTCTCTATCTCTCTCCCTTCCTCTCTGTAAAACATCAATAAAAATATTTATAAAATAAAATAAAAAGCAATGAAGTGCTGGTGCATGTGCTACAACACGGATGGACTTTGTAAGTATTATAATAAGTTAAAGAAGTCAGGCACGAAAGGTCACATGCTGCATGGTTCTATTTAAGTGGAATGTCCAGCATAGGCAAATCTAGAGAGACAGAAAGTAGATTCGTGGCTGAGAGGACGGGGGGAGTAGGGATGAGGAGTGGCTGTGGTGGGTGTAGGGTTTCTTTTGGGGTTGATGAAATGTTCTGGAATTAGATGGTGGTGCTTGTTGCACAACGTTACGAATGTATTAAAAACCACTGGATTATACACTTAAAAACGATAATTTTATGGTATGTAAATTATACCTCAAAAAAGGAAGAAGTTGAGATTATGTGTGTTTGTGTGAGTGTAAAGCAAACCCGAAAGGACACACAACTAAACTCCAAAGAGAATAAGGTTTATACTTTCTGTATTGCCTGAAGAAAACACATTTGACAACAGGGATGTATAATGGGAAGTTCTGAAAGAATAAAGATGTTAAAAGCATAACGGAACAGAAGCACTGTATCTGTTTATGGGAAAGTGGGCAGGACACTGAGACGCCCCTGTGTGGTGAGGAGGGCCTGCCCGCCCTGCTAGGCCGCCGCCAGTGTCCGGCCCTGGGGAAGGCGTGTGCACGCCCGTCACTCATCCTCCCCTGCCCCACAGCTACCAGGCGGCACGCTGCCTCCTGGGAATTGGGTGAGGTCAGATAGCCTTTTTCAAATTCAGTTAAAACCAGATAATTCAGACTGGCTTCTCTGATGCTCTGTATGGCAGTTCCAATTTACATTGACCGGAATCCTTTTGTTTTGTTCTGAAACTACAACACTGTGCATTTTAAAATTCAAAAGTTACAGAAGTGTGTAAAGGATAGACTCTCTCTTAACATCCACCTCCTGCTTCTAAAGCTCAAAAGTTACCATTGTTAACGGTTTGCAGCCCTGCAATCGTCATGCAAGATGTTGTTAGTGCTAGTTAAGCATACAGGTTTCACCTGTTTGGAAAGACTGTCATTAATTATCTCAGCAGAGAACGTCAACCAGGAATTAACAGTCCAATCAGCTCTCTCCAGCATGAAGGTTTTCCTTTCCAGTGGTTCTCAACCTGTGGGTCGCAAACAATGAAAACACATCCTGCATATCAGATATTTACATGACGATTCATAACAGTAGCAAAATTTCAGTGATGAAGTAGCCACGGAAATAATTTGATGGTTGGGGGTCCCCACAGCATGAGGAACTGTATCAAAGGGTCGCGGCGTTAGGAAGGTTGAGAACCCATGCTTAGGCCAGTGGTCGGCAAACTCATTAGTCAACAGAGCCAAATATCAAAAATACAACGATTGAAATTTCTTTTGAGAACCAAATTTTTTAAACTTAAACTATATAGGTAGGTATATTGTTATTAACTTAATTAGGGTACTCCTAAGGCTTAGGAAGAGCCACACTCAAGGGGCCAAAGAGCCGCATGTGGTTAGCAAACCGCAGTTTGCCCACCAGGGACTTAGGCCGTCTTCAACCCTTGGGTGCGCCCTGGCCCCTGTGGTTCTCAGTCCAGCCGCGTGCCTGGGCTGTGGGCTCGATTCCCCAGTAGGGGGCGTGCAGGAGGCAGCCGACGGATGTTTCTCCTCCCTCTCCCTCCCTCCCTCAAAATCAATAAAAACATTTATTTTAAAAACAATTTTGGGTGTTTGAATTAGGGTTTAAGCTTACAGAACCTGTAAGCGTGTCAGTAGCAACACCTGGATGAAAGGCATTACAAGTTCCTGTGTGTGTTTCAGCAGCAAGAAACTCCTTCACACATTTATCATGTTCTGCTTAAGAAGAAAAAAAGAATACTTTTTCTCCTTCTTGTTGAGGACTATAAAGCTAGTACAAGTAAGCAAGCCCCAAGGATTCTGGGAAGCAGCCAGAGGCTCCGTGCCCGGAGAGCAGGTAATTCCCCTGAAGAGGGGGACTGCGGAGACCTCAGGCTGCAGGGACCACGTGGGGGTGTCCTGAGGCAGGATGTGAC
>NW_006298367.1:750552-752694 GCF_000327345.1 Myotis davidii
CTGGCTGACTTCATATCTCACTGTCAGCTCTCCGAGGGCCCCAGCCCCCTGCACTGTCTCTCGATTCTATGCTTTTCGTTGGAAGCCCCCTTAGTTCTCAGCAGAACCCTCACTGCCACTCCAGCTCTTCCCTTCCTCGTTGGCTCCTCAGGAAGGCTCTCTCTCCCCCACGAACCACCAAGTTAACCTGGAGAAACCTGAGCACGTCTCTCTCAGGCCTTAAGCCCTGTCAGGATGCCCCTTTGCGTACACAAAACCCAGTCCCCGCTTGCTGGCATGGCCTTCAAGAGCCTTGTGATCTCTCACGCCCCGGCTCTACCTTCGCAAATCTCTCCTCAGGGTTCAGATAGGCCAAGTGTTTAGAGAGGAGGGTGCCAGCCCTGCCTGCACCTGCTGATGGCGCGGAGTGATGGGGGCCAGCACCACCAGCAGGTTCAAGAGGCAGCTGCTGGCCTCAATTGTCCCTCAGAAGCAGGGGGAGGTGGAGAAGCCCCGAGGGGCAACCAGGGCTGGCAGCTGCCGCTCGCACCCACTGATGGGGCCAAGCGATCGGGGCTGGCACCAGGCGCTGGCAGGGGTGCAAGTGGAGCCTGCGCTGGCAGCAGGTGCAAGAAGCCAGCTGGACCTGGTGTGTGGGATCAAAGAATTTTCAGTAACCACCAGAGTCTGGCCCTGATGACAGGCACCCCCACTCACCTGCTCCACCATCCCGCTGTGGCTGATGCCCGCCATGTTCCATGTGCGCCCCCTGGTGGTCAGTGCACGTCATAGCGACTGGCTGTTCGGCTGTTCGGTCTATTTGCATATTAGTGTTTTATATAGAGAGATTGTTTTATACAAGATCATGAAAATGACTCAAATATATAATCTCACAGGCAAATCACAAATGAGATCCTAGACTGGGAAGTCCTGGGGTACACAGAATCTGTGCATCTAAGACAGAGCCAGTGGCCTGGATGCCTCAAGTCCTCTGTGTCCTTTGTTAAGTAAAATTATTTTAATAGTGTCTTATTTCTCTATATATGGATGAGAAAATAATGAAAAAGCATTTTCTCTTGCTCCACTTAAGAGAGTAAACAGGCCCTAGCTGGTTTGGCTCAGTGGATAAAGTGTCAGCCTGCGGACTCAAGGGTCCCCAGTTCAATTCCCGTCAAGGGAACACACCTTGGTTGCAGGATCCTCCCTGGACCAGGCCCTGGTCGGGGCTCAGGACTCGTGCAGGAGGCAACCAGTCAATGTTTTTCTCTCACATCACTGTTTCTCTCTGTCTTTCCCTTTCTCTTCCACTCTTTCTAAAAATCAATGGACTTGGAAAAATATCCTTGGGTGAGGATTAACAGCATAATGATAGGATAACAGGACTTTGTGTCCAGCCATGTCTCATCTTCGTCACTGCTCATTCCCTGGTCCAAGATGGCATCATCGTGTGCTTCCTGGATTTTGCATTACCCCTCTAACTGGCCCACCTGCTTCCAACCTTGTCCCTGCTACGGCCTCTTCTCCACACAGCAGCCAGAGGGATCCTTTAAAACTATGTCAGACCATGTCACTCTCTTACTCAAAACCTTCCGTTGACTTTCCCTTTCACTCAAGCTACAAACCGAAGTTCTCCATGTGGCCCATAAAGCTTTACCCTATGGGACGTCTCATGATCTCCCTGGCCTCTCTAGCTTATTCCTTTCCAGTCACACTCTTTTACCATTCCAGCACACTGCTGCCTCAGGGCCTTTGCACATGCTGCTCTCGTGCAAAGCCTCACAACTCTTTCCTTTATCTCCTTTAGATCTTTGATCCTTAATACTTACAGACATTTGCTTACCTTTCTAATTTATTTACTCATCCAGTTTATTGTCCCTCTTCCCTAGTAGGACGTAAACTCCACTGGGGCTGTAGTAGCATTTGTTGTTGTTATTCACTGCTGTATCCTCAGTACCTAAAACAGCACCTGGAGCACAGTAGGTAAGTACATAGTAACTACCAGGTGTACCGGTTAATAATGCGGATTTTTTTCAATAGATAGGAGTTACACATATGTTGATATATATGCGATTTGATATGTATGCTATTTTGTTGTATTGACAGCAAGCTTCAAAACTTCAAACGTCCAATTTTCTCAAGATGTTAACATCATAGATGTTTTTA
>NW_006298367.1:753297-773542 GCF_000327345.1 Myotis davidii
CTTCAAAACCAGTCAAGGGCATGTTAAAAGATCTTGCCTGGGAAGTATTAACCCACCCGCTGTATTCACCAGACCTTGCTCCTTCAGATTACCACTTGTTCCGATCGATGGCACACGCACTTTCTGAGCAGCACTTCAAAACGTATGAAGTGGAAAATTGGGTCTCCGAATGGCTTGCCTCAAAACAAGAAAAGTTCTATTAGGAAAGTATCCACAAATTACCTGAAAGATGGGGGAATGTGTAGCTAGCGATGGACATTACTTTGAATAAAGCACTTTTGATGTTTCTCTTGAAATTATCGTATTTTCTTTGATTACAAAATCCGCTACTTTTAACTGGCACACCTGGTATTTACTGAGTGAGTGAATGCTTGCTTGGGGCTGCCCTGGTTCCTGAGGAGAGTTGAGCCTTTTAGCTTTCCGAGGCCTAGGCTCTTAGAAGCAAACAGCTGTATCTCCAAAAGGGACAGGAGTTAAAGGAAGAGGGCTGAATGTCCAGAGCCAGGAATTTATTTAATAAATATATAAAATTAAATAATAAACAAGAGGCAAGGAAGCGATCAGTTGGTTCCTTCTAAGAATGTGGAGAGGATTGAACAGTTATAAATAAGGGAAGATGGTGCAGAACTGCAGAGAAGTAGATACCATGAGAGAGAAATCGTGAGATCCATGAGCGAGGAACAGCAATAACTTGGAGGGTGACCTCCATTCCCAGTGGCCTCTCTAGTCCCCGTCCACACATATACATACACTTATACTTACACTGAACTCTTTCTCTCTCGTGGCTCTTAAATGAATAAAATGTAGAAAAAAAGGGGTGTGCCCTGGCCAGTGTGCTCAATAGATTGAGTATTGTCCCGGGCAACAAAAGATCACCAGTTCAATTCCCAGTCAACGGCACATGCCCAGGTTGCAGGTTTGGTCCCTGTGCTGGGCTGCATATCTGATGCTTCAGCCAGGTGGGGCACGCTGTGCTCTCTGTTCCTAGAACACATAGATAGGAAGGTAGTCATTGTACTGATAACTGTACTGTGTCGAGAACTAATTGTGTACATAAGGTTTTGTAACTAACTTTGTGGTTTTTGCAAATAAAAACACTGTAACTCCTGTAGTTGGTACTGCAGTTCAGCCTTTGCTTCGGCAGGGTGCTGTAACTGTAGTCACTGGCCAGCTTAATAAAGGCTCCTAAATCTTGATCTGAGTTCCTGGTGGTTGTCTCCGTGGGTCGTCCCATTACATTTGGAGGCCCCAGCGAGATCCACTCTGGCCGAGTTGCCAGTGGACACCCTGGACGCCCCAGGCGAGGACACTCCAGTATCCGTCCCGGGTCCCAGGGAGGTGGAGTGTTTTCCTCCCCAAACTGCAATCCGAAAACAATGAGCCACTTGGACCTCCAGCGGGGAGGTAAGAATCTGGTATCTGTCTGTGGAACGTTACATTTAGGACTCAAAAGAGGGCTGGATCAGCAGAACCTATACATGGGGTCCGACAATGGCCCGGCTTTCATCGCCAAAGTAACTCAATCCCTAGCTGAGGCCCTTAAGGTCACCTGGAAGTTACATTGCATTTATATACCTCAAAGTTCTGGACAGGTTGAAAGGATGAATCGGACTCTTAAGGAAATGTTGACAAAAATAAATTAGAGACTGGCGACAACTGGGTAAGTCTCCTCCCCTTTGCTCTGCTCAGGGCCCAATGCACCCCATATGTAAAAGGGCTGACTCCTTTTGAAATCATGTTCAGCAGACCGCCACCTCTCTTCCCACAGCTGCAGGAGGAAGAGCTGGCCGCACTATCTAACCGAAATCTCCTCAAGTCCTTACAGGCACTCCAGACCAGCTCAGTGGCTGTGCACCAAATCGCCTGGGCAGCTCATCAGGAAGCCCATGCACCCAACCCAAACAGCCTTCCTGTGTGTACCCCTGGTGATTTGGTCTGGGTAAAGCGACACGATCCAGGTACTCTTGAGCCTTGGTGGGAAGGGCCTTTCCAGGTCATCCTAAGCACCCCAACTGCTGTCAAAGTTGGGGAAAAGAAATGCTGGATTCACCGCACACAAATCAAGAAGGCTGAAGGCGCATCGGGACAATGGACTGTAGAGCACACAGCAGACCTACTCAAGGTCAGGCTGAAAAGGGACCCTGTCGAGGCATCCTCCTTTTATGCCTCCTGGTTTTGGCAAGCGGGAATCCCCACCAAGCCCCAGTTTACTCCTGGGACGTCACCCGCACGCTGGACAGTAAAATCATTGGGTAGGCCACCACCTCAGGGCCCCCGAAGCTACATACTGACCTTTGCAAAATATTTGGGAAAGACTGGAACTGCCCCCTCACCATATGGGGATCTGTGATATTAGGGGGAAATGCTGGGTATGTATCTACACAGACATATGTGTGTGGAAGCCGTAACCTTGAACAAGACCTATGGTGAATACAGCACTATGTCTGCCCCCGAGAAGGGCCCCCAGAGTGTGGGGATGAAGATGACTTTTACTGTGCCTCTTGGGGCTGTGAAACCTTAGCCCCATGGAAGACCACTGACTCACTACTCCGATTAACCAGGACAGCGAGGCCTGGGGCACCCACGGCCAACTGCTCGGTTGGGGACTGCAATCCAGTAATGCTACAACCTTTAGACTGGAGGGCAGACTATTGGGAAGGGGGAAAATCATGGGGGATCCGACTATATGTGTCAGGCCGGGATCCAGGCGAACTTCTCACCATTCAACGTCACACTCTTCCCCTGGTCCAAAACTCTGTGGGCCCCCTGCGCCCAATATTCCAACCTGAACCCCCGTGGCCCTCCAGGTCTACACAAGCTCCAACCCCGCCTCCATCTGTTCTGGGGACGGATGACTGGAACAACACGGAGACACTGGAGCCAGCTCCAACACCAACCAGATCCTTGGGGGTACTTGAAGACCGCCGGATACATCTCATAGGAGTTTATTGGGTACTCTAGAGGCTGTGTTCCACTTCCTTAACAAAACTTCACCCAATACGACTAAGGACTATTGGTTATGTCTAAACCCTGAACCACCTTATTATATAGGGACCAGGGCAAATATCTCTTTTGGATCAAATGCTTCCGAAATTCGCAACTACTCAGTTGAAAGCTACTCATGTGGGGCCACCAGTCTCGAGGTCTTACCTTAGAGGACTTACAGGGGGCTGGTACCTGTATAATCCTGGTAAATTACCCCTAAAGTCCTCTCTGTATTCTTCCTCCTGTACCCAGGTAATAGAACTTCCTAAGGAATAGGATGAATCCCTAAATAGATATTTTGTTGCACCAGAGGGTACCTGGTGGGCATGTAATAATGGAATTACTCCCTGTGCTTTCCCCCCAGTATTACTATCAAAATCAGATCCGGGCATTTGCATCCTAACCCACATACTCCACAGGTATATTGCTATTCAGGAGAAGGGGGAAGAGAACATCTACGGATAGAGCCCAGGCGGTACAAAAGCGCACCCGTCCTAGTCCCCCTCCTCGTCGGGCTAGGCATAGCAGGATCCACAGCTGTTGGGACAGCTGCTCTGGTAACTGGACAACAAAACGACAAAGAACTAGGGCAGCAAATTAACCAGGACCTCAGCACTCTTGAAAAATCTGTAGGACAGCTAGAAAACTCTCTAAGCTCTTTAGCAGAAGTAGTTTTACAGAACCGAAAGGGGCTAGACTTGCTATTTCTTAAACAAAGTGGATTGTGCCTAGCTTTGGGAGAAGCTTGTTGTTTTTATACCAACCACTCGGGAGTTATTCGGGAAAGTTTAAGCCAGCTTAGAAAACGCCTCTTAGACAGAGAGGAAAGAAGAAAAGTAGAGCTGGGCTGCATATTTGGCGCTCTGGCCAGGCGAGGCACGCCGTGCTTTCTGTTCCTAGAACACATAGATAGGAAGGTAGTCATTGTACTGATGCTGTACTGTGTCGGGAACTAATTGTGTACACAAGGTTTTGTAACTAACTTTATGGTTTTTGCAAATAAAAACGCTGTAACTCCTATAGTCGGCACTGCAGTTCAGCCTTTGCTTCGGCAGGGTGCTGTAACTGTAGTCACTGGCCAGCTTAATAAAGGCTCCTAAATCTTGATCTGAGTCCCTGGTGGTCGTCTCCACGGGTCAGCTTCGGCAGGGTGCTGTAACTGTAGTCACTGGCCAGCTTAATAAAGGCTCCTAAATCTTGATCTGAGTCCCTGGTGGTCGTTTCTGCAGGTCGCCTCATTACAGTCCCCAGGTTGGGGTGTGTATGGGAGCCAACTGATCGATGCTTCTCCCTCATATTGATGTTTCTCTCTCTCTCATTCTCTCTCTCTCTCTCCCTCTTGCTTCCTCTCTGTCTAAAAATATCAATTTTTAAAACCATATTTAAAAAAAGAAAAGGCTCTGGGCATGCGTGGGGCTCATGGGCCTCTGGCTGATGTGGATGGCAGCAGGAAAAGCAGACTGAGGCCGCCCACCCCCATACCGGCCCACCAGGCCTGACTGCCCAGACTCCGCACTAATCATCCCTTGAGGTAAGAAACAGCCAAACCTGTAGATAATTTTTATGAGTTTGAGTTAAACTGACTATGCCGGGAGCAGGATCTCAAATGCTCCAGAGAAAAACAGTTTCGCAATTCCCTTGATGCGTTTCAAATTAAGGAGGGAAGGTTGCATGGAGGTGGGAGGATCAAAGTGGGGTCAGATTGCAGGCCAGTTAAGATGTGTGCTCTCTTGAGCTCGGTCTGCTTTAGAAGGAGGGGTCTGAAAGGAGGCATTTCAAAGGTGTGTTAACTTAAAGGCACAGAAACAAAGGACAGGGCTTGCTGAAGGCAAAGAGAAGCCTTTTTTCTTTCTTCTTTTTTTTAAGTTGTTAACAAAAATTTAATATTAAAATCACTCAAAGTTATTGTTAATATAGGAAAGAAAAGATGTCTTAATCACCCAAAGAACTTTTATTTTAATAAATAACAGTGGACTTACCAAAGGGTAGGGATTTTAATGTGTCAAGTTTTATGGATATTGGTAATAAACATTAAGGAGGTGAAACCAACTACTCAATACAACCCGTTAGGCCCTAAAAACAAAACTATAATACTTGCTCATTTATTCAGAGTACCAGCAATTTCAGTTCATGTTAAGTGCTTCATTTTCCTGTAAATCTGAATGTTGCACAGGGAATATACACATTTTCATATCATCACAATCTTATCAATATCTCAGGCTAATAATATTGTGAATGCAACTGGCTTTTTTCTTTCTTTATTCATTAAGGTATTACATATATGTTCGTATCCCCTCATTGCCCCCCACCTCCCCTCATGCCCTCACCCCCCTAGTGTCTGTGTCCATTGGTTATGCTTATATGCCTGCATACAAGTCCTTTGGTTGATCTCTCCCCCTTCCTCCCACCCTCCCCTGCCTTCCCTCTGAGGTTTGATGGTCTGATAGATGCCTCTCTGTTTCTGGATCTAGACTTGTTCATCAAATTATGTTGATCATTATATCCCACAAATGAGTGAGATCATGTGATATTTTTCTTTCTCCAACTGACCTATTTCGCTTAGCATAATGCTCTCCAGGTTCATCCACGCTGTTGCAAATGGTAAGAGTTCCTTCTTTTTTTACAGCAGCATAATATTCCATTGTGCAGATGTACCACAATTTTAGAAACCATAAAGGGAGAAGCATTGATCAGTTGGCTCACATACACACCCCAACCTGGGGACTGTAATGGGGCGACCTGCAGAGACGACCACCAGGGACTCAGATCAAGATTTAGGAGCCTTTATTAAGCTGGCCAGTGACTACAATTACAGTTTTCTAATCCATCCATCTGCTGATGGGCACCTAGGCTGTTTCCAAATCTTAGCTATGGTAAAAAGAGAAGCCTTTTACTGAAGAAGTTGTAAGCCTGGAGCAGGACT
Organism: Myotis davidii; assembly: GCF_000327345.1. Taxonomy (NCBI): domain Eukaryota; kingdom Metazoa; phylum Chordata; class Mammalia; order Chiroptera; family Vespertilionidae; genus Myotis; species Myotis davidii. The sequence goes on from NW_006298367.1 coordinate 759,206, forward strand.
GCCCACCATGACCTGCCCAGTTTGGAATTTGTGACCAGGTCACCCTGTGCAGTTACTTTCCATAGAACCCCCCTTTTTGTCCACAAGGCCCACCTTCTCTCTTCAGATTCACCAAGATTTGCTGGTGCAAATGCTGCTGATTGCCATCAGCTGTGACCTCCTGGCCCAGGCTCCCCAACCACCACTTCCTCCCGGGTGCAGGGACAGGGGTCAGGACGGCTCTGACAGAAACGTCTGAATCACCACAGCGCTCTGTCCCTTTCTTCCCACCTGCCAGGAGGCCCGAAAAAGGAATTCCCCAGAGAAGGAGGCTGGGCTCAGAGGAAAGGTCACTGAAGCCCAGAGGACCCGACAGGGGTGGGGCTCGGAGGCCACCCTCTTCCGAGGCCCTTCTGATCTCATGGCCAAGGGGCTGGAGCATTCTAAAGTTCTGGAAAACTCCACCTGGGTTTCCGAGGGTGGGCTGAGCTGAACGCACCACAGGTAGGGATTGGCTCAGGAGGGCCACGCCTTGGGTATTCACATGCAGTCCAGTCCACGGGGCCAGTTGTCGTGGGGTGACCTCACTCCAGGGGCTCCATTCCAGCCTCTAGGCATGTGGCTGGTTTTTGTGGCCAAAAGAACATACAGTTCAGGGCCAGAGACCTGGGAACCAGTTCCTGGCAATACTGTGTTGTTAGGTTGTACAGATGAATCTCTTCACCTCTCTGGACCTTAGTTCCTTCCTCTGTACACAGCTCAGACCTCTATAGGACTCACCAATCTGTGAGTTCAAGGGGGACCATCTTAATCTTAAGACTCCCATGTTGTTGCCTTATTACTCCCACCTGCTGCTACAAGGTCTCCAGCTTCCTGCAAATTCCTGTGTTATTTCAGAAAGTGCTCCACTCCCTGGTACGTGAACTGCTCCAGCTCACACCTGGGCTCTTGTTTTATAGCCAAGACCTTAGATGGAGCGATTCTTTTTTTTTTTAATAAATACATTTTATTGATTTTTTACAGAGAGGAAGGGAGAGGGATAGAGAGTTAGAACCATCGATGAGAGAGAAACATCGATTCAGCCGCCTCCTGCACACCCCTCACTGGGGATGTGCCCTCAGGTACATGCCCTTGACCAGAATTGAACCTGGGACCCTTCAGTCCGCAGGCCGGCGCTCTATCCACTGAGCCAAACCGGCCAGGGCGATATAGCGATTCTTGACTGTTGGTCTCAAACCCTTGAAAATGCCAAAGCTGCGGGGAGGGCGTGGTGGAGCGAGGAGAATCTCTCTGCGTTGAGTCACATCATGGTACAGGCGTCCCCCAGGCGCTCCTTCCTGGGCTGCAGTGTGTACAGGCCAGTGGGCAGCTCTTTCAGGCGTTACTCACGCTCCTTTTCTCAGTCTCTCTCTATTCAACCCTGACTGTGTTCAGGGAGCTGAGCCAGACATTTACTTGAAAAATAGCCACCATGTACATGAAGGATCCCTACTCCTCTCTGACAACTAAGGCTTTGTTTCTGGGTCAAGTTCATCGTATTAGGAGTCTCTCTCCACCTTCAGGAAATCCCTCTACTCCCTCTTGAAGAGGTCTTCCATAGGGTCACCTCCTTAATTCTCCAGACACGCCCATCATTCTCGAACTTCTGAAGTGGCCTAAGCCCAAATTTGGCCTGCTGCAGATGTGACGGGGATACCAGCATACCCAGCGTGTGCGTTGTTGTCGTCTTTTTTTTGTTAATCCTCATCCGATGATATTTTTCCATTGATTTTTAGATAGAGTGGAAGGGAGCGGGAGGGACACACAGAGAGAGAAACATCAGTGTGAGAGAAACACATCGATTGGGTGCCTCCTGCTTGTGCCCCGACTGAGGCCGGGGATTGAGCCTGCAATCGAGGTACATGTCCTTCCCTGGAATTGAACCTGGGACCCTTCAGTCTGCAGGCCACACTCTACCCACAGAGTCAAACCAGCGAGGGCTCCCCTGTGTATTTTATTTGCTACATCGAGGAAAATGAACTCCCTTCCGTCATTCTACCTCAGTGGGTAAAAGAAAAGCATTTCCTGTCTTCTCAATAGGCAGCTTAAGTTCATCTAGGAAACAAATTAAACAGAGCCCGGAGCAGGCCTTATTGTCCGATGTGTTTGCACTGTGTGCTGAGGTGAAGTGCTGGCAGGAAGCAGCAGCTATCGCTAATATCTAAATGATAGCAGGGCCTCCTCCCTGGCCTCACCACCAGCCAGACTGTTCTCCACCCCTCCGGCCACAGCCTGGCAGCTGAATACGCTAACGTTCCTTCAGCAGCTGTGGGTGGCTCCCTTCAAACACTTGGGTGGCTCAGTGGTTGAGTGCCACGGCTGCATTCCTGGTTAGAGCACATGCTCAGGCTTAGTCCCCAGTGAGGGGGTGCAGGAGGTAGTTGGTCAATGATTCTCTCATCATTGATGTCTGTCTCTCTCTCCCTCTCCCTTCCTCTCTGAAATCAATAAAAATATATTTTAAAAATCAATGTTTCTTTCTATTCCTCTCACTTCCTCTCTCTCTCTAAAAATCAATAAAGCCCTAGCCGGTTTGGCCCAGTGGATAGAGCATCAGCCTGGAGACTGAAGGGTCCCGGGTTTGATTCTGGTCAAAGGCACATGCCTAGGTTGCGAGCTGTAGAGGGCGTGCAGGATGCAGCCAATCAATGATTCTCATCATTGATGTTTCTAGCCCTCTCTCCCTCTCCCTTCTTCTCTTAAATCAATAAAATATATATATTTTAAAAACATAATAAAAAAATAGTACAGAAAACAGTAACAGTAAAGGATTTGCAATGCTTTGGGAAGTCTATCAGGGTATTGATCTCTTCCCTCATTCACATTCTTTCCATTTATTCATCCCATACTGGGCCGTGGGCTGTGGAGACCAGCTATGAGCTCACAGGTCAGAGAAAACCTTGCATGACAGGTGCTGGAACAGAGGACATCCCATGGTTATGGGGTCACCGGGGAGGGACTGCCTGGAGTCTCGAAGATAATACTGTTTGGTGGGAACAAAGGGCTTTTGGGTGATGGAGGACGTCTGGTGCAAAGGCCCGGAGCCGCACTGCTTGCTGTTCACCCCTCCACCCGACGCCATCCCAGTGTAAGCCACCACCTTCCTGGCTCTGCAGCACCCTACTCCTCCCGTCTATTCTCCCAGCAGCCAGATGGTCTTCTTTCTTAAATGTATTTTTACTGATTTCAGAGAGGAAGGGAGAGGGAGAGGGAGAGGGAGAGGGAGATTGAAACATCAATGCTGAGAATCACTGATCAGCTGCCTCCTGCACGCCCTCTACTGGAGATCGAGCCTGTAACCCAGGCATGTGCCCTGACTGGGAATCAAACCTTGACCTCCTGGTTCATGGGTCCATGACCAACCACTGAGACACACTGGCCAGGCCAAAATGACCTTTCAAAAACACAAATACAACCAAGTCACCCCCTGCTTAAAACCAATCCTGTGGCTTCTCTTTTAGGATAAAAAATCCAAAAATCCTTCATATGACCCATTAGATCTTACACCCAACCCATCAGGAAATTAGTTTGGCTCTACCTTCAAAAAAAAAAAAAAAAGCCAGAATCTCATCACCTCTTACTATCTCCAATGTAACCACCTCACACAAGCCAGCATCTTCTCTCCCCTGGGTTTTTGCAGGAGCCCCTCACTGTCTGTCTGCATCTACTCCCCACCCCATCTGACCTCACTCAACAGCCACGTCACTCTTCTGGCCTGAGCTTCCCAATGGCTCCCGTCTTACCCAGAGCCAAATCCGAAGGCCTTACGTGCCCTCCATATACATCTGCCTCTCATTTCCTCTCTCCCATCACCTCCTCCTGCTCTCTCCCTCACCCACATGTCACAAGCCGTACTGGCCGCCTTTCAGTTCCTCTAACACAGAAGGCTGCTTCGTCTCCAGTCCTTCGCCATGGGTGCTCCTCTGCCTGGAATACTGTCCCCCGGATTACGGCATCACTTTCTCCCTCACCACCTTTAAGCCATCCTCTCACTCCCTGTCTGGAGCTCCGAATCCTCCTTTCTCTGGCTCTGTCATTACTCTGAGTCTCTCTCTCTCTCTCTCTCTCTCTCTCTCTCTCTCTCTCTCTCGTTCTTATGACAAGAGGTGATTCACCAGGGCTTCTCACATTTACCCCAGATACAAAGCTGAAGCTTCCTGCCGCTTGGGATGTGGCCACGGGTGTTATTTCTCAAGTCTCCTGAGGCAGAGCCTATTGCTGAAGTCCCGCAGGACAGCCTGGGGAGGTGAGGGGTGGGAACTCGGGGCTGTGCCTGGCTTGTGGCAGGCCCCGGTCAGGAGCCAGCAATGGGGACACTGACCTGGACATTGGGCCAGAGCGGTGGAGTCTCAGACTAACTGGTCAGGTTTTGGACCTCTGGGGTTAGAGGGCAGATTAAAAGCTACAGAAAGGTCAGGTTACGTCAGTCCTACCGTGACCTATGAGACCCTACACCCTGTGCTGCCTTCCCGCCCTGTGCCATTCCTACGAACCCTCCTCTGATTGCTCGCCAGTCGCCCTGGCTCCTTGTTGCTCTTAGAACACCCCAGGCATGCCCCTGCCTCAGGGCTTTTGCACGGACATTTACTCTGCCTGGGATACTCCTCTTTCTGCATTATTGCTCTCTTGGTCCTTCACTTCAAAGTCATCTTTTCAGTCAGGCCTTGTCCGGCCACAGTCACACCATACACATTCTGACCCTCCTTTCTGCAGACTTTACTGTTTCTCCTCAGTATCTGTCCCTAACTGGCAAATGGTTCTTTACGGCTATTGCTGTCTCCATTAGGATGTCAGCTCCATGAGGACAGGGATTTGTCTGTTCTGTTCACTGCTATAGCTCCCGTATCTAGTGCAGTGATCGGCACAAAGGAGGTCTTTCATCAATACTTGTGAGTGACCCCAGGGAGGGGGTTGAGCATCTATTAGATCCAGATATTTTTCAGCCGCTATTTTCTTTCTTTCTTCTTTTCTGGTCTAGTGACATTGTTTGCTTTCTTTAAAAAAATCTTTATTGTTGAAAGTATTACATATGTCCCCTCCTGCCACCCCATTGACCTCTTCTAGCCCGCCCCCGCCCCTGTCCCCGCCCCAGGCCTTCACCACCCTACTGTCTGTGTCCACGGGTTATGCATATATGCATACAGGTCTTTGGTTGATCTCTTCCCTCCCCCGCCTTCCCTCTGAGATTCCGCTGTCGGTTCCATGCCTCTATATCTCTGGATCTACCTTCCTCATTAGATTCCACATATGAGGGAGATCATGTGATATTTGTCTTTCTCTGACTGGCTTATTTCCCTTAGCATAATAATCTCCAGGTCCCTCCATGCTGTCTCAAGGGTAAGAGATCCTTCTTTATTACGGCTGCATAGTATTCCATGGTGGAACTGTACCACCGCTTTATTTTCCACTCGTCTACTGATGGACACTTGGGCTGTTTCCAGATCTTAGCTATTGTAAATTGTGCTGCTATGAACATACATTCTTACTAGAAAAAAAACAGGATGGTCCGATTTTTGTTTTGTTTTATTAAAAGTATATGTAGTACACAGAGCACACAGTACACTGCTTAACAGTGTGGTGGGAATGACAGGGTGCCCCCTGGAGTTCAGTGGGAGGTGGTGGCCCTCCATGTACATGAAGAAAACTAAAATACGCTTAGCTAAGGTGTTAATAATATTTCTGTCTGGGAGAGGGATTGCAAGTTATTTCAACTTCCTTCTTACTAAGCTGCATTTTGTGATTTTTTTCTACAATGACAACAATTAATCAAAAGTGTACTGAACTTACTGAAGTATTTTCAGTGTACTGAAATTATACTGAGTGTGTATTTTATCACAATAAAGACCATTTTTTAAAGTGTTAGTTTTGGTCCAAGGCGGGGGTATAAGAAGACCGGCATTCACCTCCTCCCACAAACACATCACATTTATATCTTCAGACAGAGCAATGCGCCTGGAGTAGTCTGAAGGCTGACTGAACAGCTTCTGCACCACAAATGAGAGAGAGAGAGAGGGAGAGAGAGAGAGAGAGAGAGAGAGAGAGAGAGAGAGAGACGACCTAAGAAATGGTAGCAGAGCAGAGCTAGAGCACCATGGGAACCCCACCCCAACACCCTGCCCTGCTGTTGACAGGGATCACTGAAGGGCATGCTCGCAGACTCAAAGGCTCAGGGCACAGTAAACACCATCAGGTCAGGCTGGCATGGCTCAGTGGTTGAGCATCGACCTATGAACCAGGATGTCACAACTCCATTCCCAGTTGGAGCACATGCCCTGGTGGCAGGCTCGATCCCCAGTGTGGGTCTTGCAGGAGGTAGCTGGTCAATGATTCTCTCTTATCACTGATGTTTCTATCTCTCTCTCCCTCTCCCTTCCTCTCTGAAATCAATAAAAATCTATTTGAAAAAACAACAACAAAAGAACAAATAGACAGTGGCTTAAAGGGCACCTGGACCATCTGGAAAGGAAATCTTTACTAAGCCCAAGCGTCTGCCAAACGGGAGGTGACTGCGGGAATGCTCTCCGATCAGGGGCCCTGGAAAGTGCCATTTGCGGCCCTCGCTCTCCCCCTTGGTCACACAGGCAGGAGCACAGCTGAGGTGCTCTGGCCAGTGGCCAATGCAGTCAGTATGAGCACTAGGCCTCAGGCCCATACCAGCTCCATGGCTTGTCCCTGGGACTCTCCCTGGCCCACACCTGCTCCCGATGCCAAGTGGCTCACCTATGGACTGAGCTGTCTTCAACTGCAGCCCCAACCAGCCTGCCAAGGCAGCCTGAACGAGGCTTGCCACAGAGACTCCATAGGTACTTAGCCACTCCAGCTCCAGCTCCAGCTCTAACCTGGCTTTGCCCCATGTCTCCCTGTGGCCCATGCCAGCTCCAGTTCCACCTCCAGCTGGCCTACCAAACACACCCAGTACCCAGCACCCAGCACATGCCGTCTACAGAGGGGCAGCGCCTACACGAGGCCACTCCTCAAGACCAGGTGAGGTTGCTGTTTCCCCTAATTCAAGGTCTGGAGAAGGGGCTGATGCACAAATGGATATACTAGATAAGAAATATAAATTTGGAAGGCATGGGGAGCCAGGCAGAGACCCCACTCTTTAGCGGAGAGGTTCCCTGAATGCCAGGACCCATTAGCTTTTTATTTACTAGAATACACATTTACCCTTTAGCAAAGCAAACAGACATATCAATGGTAAAGTTTGGTAAACAATAAAGGATTATCAGGTTAGGGGATTGCCTTCAGCCCTTCAGCCAGCAGCAGGGTAATACAATGCTGATTCTCAGCCCTTGCTGAATATCAAAGTCCATCAGCCTTCTAACAGACTTCTTACATAATTATGCTAACTACTTTTTGGTCTTAGCCTCTGGCAAGACTATTAGTTGATTTTTTATCAAAAACTTTGCAGGTTAGAAGGGAATGGCATCATATTTTCAAAAATGACAAAAGGAAAAACCTACAACCAAGAATACTCTATGCAGCATAATTACTCAAAATTAAAAAAGAGATAATTTCCAGAAAAGCAAAAGCTTTTTTTCATCACCACTAAGCCAGCATTAAAAGAAAAGTTAAAGGGCCTTGGCTGGTGTGCTCAGTGGTTGCAGTCCATGCATGGAAAGGTTGTGGGTTCGAGTCTCAGTCAATGGCAAATACCTATGTTGCAGGTTTGGTTCCTGAGCCTGGTCAGGGTGCATGCTAGAGGCAACCAATTGATGTGTCTCTCTCACATCTATGTTTTTCTCTCTGTCTCTCAACACCTCCCTCCCCCACGCCCTTCCACTCTCTCTTAAAAAAAAAAAAAAATCAATGGAAAAAATATCCTTGGGTGAAGATTTACAAAACAAAACAAAACAAAAATGTTAAAGGGACATTTTTTAACTAAAAAATAAAAGGCCAAAACTAAAAATAAGCAAATATAGGAAAGAAAAAGCTTATTGATAAAGGCAAACATTCAGTAATTGTAGTGGATCAACCAATTATAAAGCTAGTATGAAAGTCAAAAGACAAAAGTAGTAAGAGCATGTGTAACTACAGTAATGAATTAAGGGATACACATACACACATACAGATGTAAAATGTGATGTCAAAAACAAATGTCGGGGTGAATTAAAAAAATAGTGCTTTTTGTTTTTTCACATCAGACCACCTAAAAGTAGTGCTTTTAGAATGCATTTGAACTTAAGTGACCGTCAATTTAAAATAGGTTGGTATAAATATAGCTTTTTAAAAAGATTTTTAAATTTTTATGTATTGATTTTAGAGAGAGAAGAAAAGAGAGAAACATCAATTTGTTTTCCCACTTATTTATGCATTCATTGGTTGATTCTTGCATGTGCCCTGACCGGGGAATTGAGTCCAAAACCTTGGCGCATTGAGACAATGATGCAACCAATGGAGCTACCCAGCCAGGGCTATAGCTTCTTCTATACAAATGTTCCGGCAATCACAAATCAAAACCTATAATAGCTATTCAAAAAATAAAGAAAAAGGAATCCAAGCAAATCACTAAAGAAAGTCATCAATGTACCAGAAAAAAAGAGCAAGAAAAGACGAAAAGAACAGAAAACTACAAAAAAAAAAAACCCACAAAAATCTACAGAAACAATGAATAAAATGGCAGTACATACATACCTACTCATACATACTTTACTACTCTGTTATAAAAAAGAATACAATCTTTCCACTTGTGACAATCTGTATAAACCTAGACGGTATTATACTAACTGAAATAAGTATTGGACAGAGAAAGACGAATACCGTATTTCTCTTATAGGTGGAATTTAAAAAACAAAAACAAGGAAGTGAAACAGAAACAAGCTAATAGAACAAACTGATGGTCCCAGAGCTAGGAGGTGGGGGGTTGGGTAGAAAAGAGGGGGGGATTAAGAAATACAAATTTCCAGTTATAAAATAAGTCACAGGGATGTGATGTACAGTATAGGGAACAGAATTTTTTAGAAATTTAGAATGTCCTGGCCCACCTAGCCATGAGGTCCTATTATTGTAATACATATGCATGGGGACAGATAGATTTATTGCAGTGATCACTTTGTAAGGTATATAAATGTTGAATCACTATGTTGTAGAGCTGAAACTAATATAATATGTGTATAAACTACTAGCATAATTAAGAATAAATGTTTAATTGGAGTTGGCCAAGAAAGACAAATCTGGGGGCAAGGCCAAAAGAAATGGTCCAAAGGCAAAGTTCGGGCCAAGCTCAATAATCTAGTCTTGTTTGATAAAGTGACATATGACCAACTCTGTAAGGAAGTTCCCACTATAAGCTTATAAGCCCACTGTTATCTCTCTCTCTTTTTTTGTTTTTAAATATATTTTATTGATTTTTTACAGAGAGGAAGAGAGAGGGATAGAGAGTTAGAAACATTGATGAGAGAGAAACATCAATCAGCTGCCTTTTGCACACCTCCTACTGGGGATGTGTCCACAAGCAAGGTACACGCCCTTGGCCAGAATCGAACCTGGGGCCTTTCAGTCCGCAGCCGGCGCTCTATCCACTGAGCTTCAAACTGGTCAGGGCACGTCTAGGTTTTTTACCTTTGCAATCTTTGACCCACATGCTTTAATCCAAGCAGTAAATTTAGATTAGTGGATCTCTCAGTAAAAAAAAAACAAACAAAAAAAAACAAAGATGTTTTAATTTAATTATTATATATTTTAAAATACATTTTTATTGATTTCAGAGAGGCAGAAAGAGATAGAAACATCAATGATGAGAATCATTGATTGGCTGCCTCCTGCACACCCCCTACTGGGGATCAAGCCTGCAACCCAGGCATGTGCCCTTGACTGGAATCCAACCCAGGATCCTTCAGTCCACAGGGCCATGCTCTATCCACTGAGCCAAACCAGCTAGGGCAAGAAAAATATATATATTTTTAATGGATGCTTTCAAATGTCCATGATACTGTCACAAAAATCACCCCCAAGAGTCCCCTGTGAACTGCCTGCACATGAACTTGTTCTGTGCCAGTGGGTTGGTCACCAGCCAAGACAAAGTCATGACTTGTTTTGCACTGGCCCAAGTGAACATTGATTGCTTCCAAGCAGAAGCAATAGGGAACTATATGAATAAAAGCCTTCCCCTAAAAAAGTTCTGCTTCCTCAAGCGGCATGGTGCGGGTTATTGAAATGAGCCAGTGGCCCCCAGGATGTAGGGTAGAACAGCAGCCTTCAGTTCAAGCAGACCTGGGTCTGCATTTTCACAGGTTGATTCCCAGATGGTGACATTGTGCAAGACTTAAGCCGCCTGGAACCTCGGTTTTCTCATCTGTAAAATGGAAATAATACTAATCTCCTGTGGCTGCTACGAGGAGGTACATAAGTATGAAATGCTCAGCACCTTGCCCTTGGCTCATCATACGTGCTCAGCAAAGTGTATTGTGTAAGATGCCGTATTTATTCAACAAATGTTATTGCCATGTAAAGTGCTAGGGAAGCCAGGGTGGAGAAAAAGGGCCAGTCCCTGCCCTGTGGTGCTTACAGACTAGTGAGGCAAACAGATAGTCATGGTGTAATTACATGGATAAAGAATTACAAATTGGCCCTGGCCGGTTTGGCTCAGTGGATAGAGCCTCGGCCTGCGGACTGAAGGGTCCCAGGTTCGATTCTGGTCAAGAGCATGTACCTTGGCTGCAGGCTCCCAAGGTACGGGATGGGCGGGGTGCATGCAGGAGGCAACCAATCAATGTGTCTATCTCACACCTATGCTTCTCTCTGTGTGTCTCTTCTTCTCCCTTCCAGGGGGCGTGCAGGAGGCAGCCGATCAATGATTCTCATCATTGATGTTTCTGTCTCTCTCTGCCTCTCTGAAATCAATAGGAAAATATACTGAGGATTTTTTTTTTTAAAAAAGGAATTATAAATTGGAGATGAAATCCTCAACGAAATGAACCTGGAGCTTTACTACCAATAGAGGAGAATTCCTACTCCATTCCCTCCTCCCTCCCCCTCTCCTCTTCTCCCACCCTCACTGCCCACACTGATATGGATGCTTATTTTTAAAAAGTCATGATAATAGCCCTAGCCAGTTTGGCTGGTGGATAGAGTATCGGCCTGCGGACTAAAAGGGTCCCAGGTTCCATCCCGGTCAAGGGCACATGCAGAGGTTGTGGGCTCCATCCCCAGTAGGGGGCGTGCAGGAGGCAGCCAATCAATAATTCTCTCTCATCATTGATGTTTCTATCTCTCTCTCTCCCTCTCCCTTCTCTCTGAAATCAATAAAAAATTATATTTTTAAGTTAAAAAATGTCATGACAATAAAAACGTAGAGAAAATAATTACAAATTGTGCTAAATGCTGAGAGGGAACAGTCCAAAGGGAAAAGTACAAAGAAATAACCAGGAGCAACTTATCTAGTCACTTATTAACCCAGATGAGGTGACCGTAGGTAGAATAGAATGTTTTTGGTTTCCCTTTAGTGACGTGTGGTTCCTTCACATGTACAACATGCTGAACAATTTGCAAACAACGTTTCATAGTTGAGGTTTCATATGATCCTTTCCCAAGATTCTAAGCAGAGATTATGACCCTCATTTTATAGAAGTAGAAACTAGCATGGAAAGAAGTTAGATAGCCCTAGCTGGTTTGGCTCGGTGGATAGAGCATCAGGCTGTGGACTGAAGGGTCCCGGGTTCAAATCTGGTCGAGGGCACACACTTCAGTTGCAGGCTCGATCCCCAGCCCTGGTCAGGGCGTGTGCGGGAGGCAACTAGTGGATGTGTCTCTCTCACATCCATGTTTCTCTGTCTCTCGCCCTCTCTTCCACTCTCTCTGAAACAAAACAAACAAAAATAAATGAGAAAAGATTATCGGGAGAGGATTAACAACAACAAAATTTCTTAGAGAGAGAGAGAGAAATTCTATAACTTCCTCAAGGCCAAACAGATCAATGGGAGCAAATTCAAAGGTCAGACAAAACCCGAAGGTCTTTTGTTCCTATATCTATTGCTTTTTCATGACCTTACTTATTCTTTTTGTATTTTTTATTCTGAAATATAGCATGATTTCTTTTTTATTGTTTAAATATAGCTTACAAAAGAGTGTGGGAAAATATATGTGTATGGTTTAAAGAACACCATGTAACACCTACCACCCAGCTCAAGGAACAGAATTTAACATAGTCCAGTAATCCTTACGCTAAATTTTGTTATTCATTCACTCTTACCATTTAAAACATGTTTTTTAAAAAATATTCCCTATTGATTTCAGAGAGGAAGGGAGAGGGAGAGAATAATAGAAACATCAATGATGAGAGAGAATCAGGGATCAGCTTTCTCCTGCATGCCCTCACTGGGAATGGAGCTTTCCACCCAGGCATGTGCCCTGACCTAGAATCAAACCATGACTTCCTGGTTCATAGGCAGATGGTCAACCACTGAACCACCCTGACCAGACTTTTAAAAGTTTTTATCATTGCCCTAGCTGGTTTGGCTCAGTGGATAGAGTGTCAGCCTGCGGACTGAAAGGTCCAGGGTTCGATTCCAGTCTAGAGCACATGCCTGGGCTGAGTGCTCGACCTCTAGTAGGGTGCATGCAGGAGGCAGCCAATCAATGATTCTCTCTCATTGATGTTTCTATCTCTCTCTCCCTTCCTCACTGAAATCAATAAAAATACATTTTTTAAAGTTTTAATTATTTATGTATATCAATATACTATAGTTTTGCCTTGTGGTGAATTATAGATAATTGGCATCTTAGTTTATGCATTATTCTATAATTTGCTTCTTACTCCCAACATTTGTTTGTCATGTTATCCATATTGGTTCTGAAACCTATAATTCATTTTCACAGATAAAAAATATTTCACAGTGTGATTATGTCACATGTATTTATATTCGGCTTTATCAGTTAAGGTGAAACTCTTTTCCAAAATGGTTGCACCAAAACACACACACACACACACAAAATGGTTGCCCCATCAGCAGTTACTTTTTTTAAGTATGTGATACATTAAAATCTTTTAAAATGTTCTTTATTTCCAAATGTTAAAGGAACAAAAAGGCAATACACTGAAAAATCTCGCATCCTCTAAGCATTTCATTCCTTTCCCAGAGGCAATCAATAGTAACAGTTCCAGAAATATGCTGTTGCATATAGTTCCCCCTCTTACAACAACTAGTATTCTGCACATACAGTTCTGAAGCTTGCTCACTTCTCTTAACAAACATCACAGGCACATAGCCTGGTGGTCTCTGGAGCGGATTGGATGCATATACTGCTCCGCTCTACACTGCCTGTAACCTTCAACAGGTCATTTAATCGCATTGTGCCTTATATTCCTTATATACATGCTGTGGAAAGAATCCTAACTCAAAAGGTTTCATGGGAATTAAATAAGTTAATATGGTAAAGCATTTAGAACTGTAACTATTAGCAATATAATTACATCAATGGTTTCTCATCCTTTTTTACAGTTGCTTGGTAGCTTGTTATATAAATACTAGAGGCCCGGTGCACAAAATTTGTGCACTCGGGGTGGAGGGGGAGGGTCCCTCAGCCCGGCCTGTGCCCTCTAGCAGTCTGGGACCCCTCAGGAGATAACAACCTGCTGGCTTAGGCCTGCTCCCGGGATGCCGCAGTCGCCCCGCAGGCCCGTGTCTGGGTCTGCCGGCGGGATCGGGTCCCGGGCGACCGCCGGCACTCACGCCCTCAACCTGCTCTCCGATGGCGCTGTACCATCCTGCCTGCAATATGCAAATTAGCCGCCATCTTTTTTGGCGGTTAACTGCCATCTTAGTTGTCAACTAATTTGCATATCTCACTGATTAGCCAATGAAAAGGGTAGCGATTGTACGCCAATTACCATCTTTCTCTTTTATTATATAGGATATCAATTTATTTTGATCATAATGGGTAAACATTTGTTTCCAATATGTTCATATTATAAACAGCACAGCAATAACTAATGTATTATTTTACACTCAGGCTGGTGACATCTGTAGGATAAAGTTCTAGAATTGAAACTGCTGGATCAAAGGTATTATATGCAGTTATAACTAATAGATACTGGTAACAACCCTTCATGGATACATCATAATTCTCGCATCTATTAACTTAAAGGGTAGAAAAACTTCAGAAGAGAAAACTTGGTAAGCTACTGTGTTGTCTGGGTGAGTCAATAGATGCCGGGAGAGGGAAAGTGACTCACACAGAGTTAGTGGTGGAAACAGCACCAGAACCCATGCAGGTGTCTGGAGTCCTCAAATTCTTTTTATTTTAATTCTTTATTGATTTCAGAGAGGAAGAGAGAGAGAGAGAGAGAGAGAGAGAGAGAGAAAATAAAAGAGAATCAAT
>NW_006298368.1:0-1683 GCF_000327345.1 Myotis davidii
GCAAGCAAGGGGCAGGAAACAATGTAGCTACAAGCTTTTTCTGGACCTTCCCCAGAGGAAAAAATTATGGTCGTTTTAAAATCAAAGGCTGGGCCAGGCCTGCCTTGCCAGGCTCAAGTGTGGTTTTCCAAAGCTGTTGTGAAATTTAAGACCTTGTAGTTTATACTTAGGTATCTTGAAATGTCATAATACTGAACTAAATGAGATCTGAGTATGCCTCGTACAAAATCTAGAGGACAGTATTAAATCTGTTGGTTGATTATATCTTGCATTTTTAAAGTTTATTCTTAACGTTACTGATTGAGAAATGCTAAATATTTGACTTGCCAGCGAAAAGTTTAAAATTCAGATTGAATTAGGAAAAATTGTAAAATTATAATAGCTAAATGCTTTAAAAGTAAAAAAAAATTTTTTTTGAGAAAATTTTTGTTTTCTCTGAAATAATTAGAATTCAAAATATGTTGCTTATTGATATGATTAAAAAAGAGGCTTAATTTTATGACCTCAACTGAAATTTTTAATACAAAAACCAGTTTAAATTTAATTGCAAAGAACAGTGTAGACAGCCACCACTTTGGGCTGCATGACTTGGCAGCCACCATGTCAGCCACATGGCTTGCCACGCCCCCTGGGGGCCGCCATCTTGAAACAGCAAAGGCCCCTCCCTCTGATTTAGCCAAAAGGGAATGTTTGCTCACTGAGGCAGGATGGAATTTCAGGGGTGGAGTTTTAAGGCAGAGTTTTACTACGGAAATGCGGATCGGGTAGAAAGTGTGCTTGCCTCTCAGATTTATTTAATATTATTTTTAAGAAGATATTTTTAATGCTTAATAAATTAGCAATCACGGTCTTAATATAATTTCAGTGGTATGATAGACCAATGTTTTGAGTGGTTGGCTTTATAAGGGCCGACAATAGAGCTGCTATTTCTTAAAAGGCTCGTAGATGGAGACATTTTTAAAAGATATCTAAAATTCTCAGTAGAACCACAGTTATACATATATCATAAACAATTTAAGAGTGATTGATTCCATGGTCAAGACTAGATCCTATTATGTTGAGAACTGTTTTTAAGTGTTGAAAATGTTTTAATTAGATATGTATTTGACAGTTTTTCCTGAGTGCAGTATTTCAAAATATAATATACGTGGTTGCATAAGGAATTTCAGCCAAATAAAAAAAAATTGATTTATTAGTAGCAATGTCTTTATTTAAACTAACAAAAGCTCCTCGCCGCTGCATTTCAAATTAGGCTGGAGGTGGGGCAGCATTTGCACCTCGTGTATAAGACATAAAACTTTACTAAATTTACTAATCTTTGTAAGCAAGTGAATCCTAGTAAAGTAAATTCTTCTAAAAAGGTTACTGAAGGCTTCCCATAATTCCTCTGTATATGCAAATAAGACACAGGGTATACTCTTTAAAAATAATTGCTATCATTTACAAATTGTTGTTAAAATACTAAATCTAACAATAATTACAGTCATCATAAATGAAAAATCACTTGAAATATATAGCTTTGTGACAGTATTTGTTAAAATCTCAAAAGGCAACCATGTTCCTTACATTTGTTGCTTGTGTGAGAAAGAAAGCTGTCTGGAAGGAAATAAAAAGAGGTTTCCTTCAGATGTCTAACTAAAATTAAAAATCAATATATTGGGCCTCATAAGCTAAAGTAAATTA
>NW_006298368.1:3691-6407 GCF_000327345.1 Myotis davidii
GAAAAAGAAGTAGTTATTCAAAAAGTATTAACAAAAATTTTCATTTCGTGGTAAACATGCTATGAACCTAAAGCATGTTCAGGTTCATTTTTTGTGCAAAAAATTAATATTTAAAGCTATCTAGACTGCATTATAAAATTTCCAAGAAGCCTCCTAATTAAATCAAAAAAAGGGGGATAGTGGAAAAATATAGTGGAAAAATGCCATGTAAGAAAATAGATCCTATAACTAAATTAAAATTTTTTCATTAGCGAGACACCCAGAAAAAACACATTATGCCAGGTTAAGCCAGGGAAGACCATTTTAAAGAAAAGACCCCAAGTAAGGTTTTTTCCTTTAACCTTTTGTCGATAATATGTTTCTATACTTTCAGAGAACAGCTACAAGACCATGTGGATTCCTGTAACAACGGATCCCAGAAAGCCAGCCACAAAGATAGGAGAGACAGTTCAGAGATGGAGATGGTGAAGACACCTTGCCATGCTAGTAATCAGCAGCTGTGCCTCGCTGCAGGGTGACCAGGACCAGACCATAAAGGACTGGACCTGCATTTTCCACTATCCAGAACCAATATTTCATTGCTGGCATGTACACACGGACTGTCGGACATTGAAACTTGGACTCAGAACTGTTGGACATTGAAATTGGGACTTGTTCTTATATTTCTAGTCTAAAGATACTTGATTTTTTAAAGAAAAAATAAGGGGGAGATGCCGGAGTCCATTCATTGTCTTCACTAGCTGAGTTTACACGGAGACCCCACAAAAGCTAGTAACTTTTGAAATTCTAGCAAAGGTCAGAACTGTGCACCACCGGGTTAATTTAGGTAATAATAGTTGAAGCATCCCCACCTTAGTTCCCTTAATTCCTTAGATACTTATGTAGATCCTTGTTGATTATTGTTAATCAGATACTCTGCCTACTTCCGGAAATCTATTGATGAGCTAATCAGGTACTTTGTCTATTCCTGGAAATTGTTTGCTGATCTGTGTGTCATTGAAACCTCCTTACCCTAAAGGCTACTCCACATCAGTAAAAGATTTCCTGGAAATTGTCTGCTGATCTGTGTGTCATTGAAACCTCCTTCCCCTAAGGGCTACTCCAGATTAATAAAAGATTGGAGAAGCCTGAGTATGGGTGGAAGTCCTTCGGGACTTGCTTGCCAGGTCCCCGAATATTGCAAAATTATCTCATGTCTTTTTCTCTGATTTGTTGTGCGGCTCCTCTTTCAGATAGAGAACCCTATTCCACGCAGAAGGTAGAGGGAGTGTTACTCCACAACCTGTGGTAGATGAACACTCCAGCACTTCTTCTGCATTTGTTGGCATGCTTACTGGAGTTTTTCCCTTCCTCTGGTAAAATACAATTAATGATTCTTTCTATCTTTCTCCCTCTTCTCTTCATTCAGCCTAAAGTCCAAATTTGCCATCTCCTCTATCTTGGTTATGTAGTTTGGATCAAGTTTAAGACAGAAAGACATTGGTTTTGGGAAAGAAATTGGAAAATGATTAGGAAATGGGATTGTAATTGAATGACAATGGATTGAATGGGTAAGTTTTTGTGGCCAAAAAGCACAAGGCCAGACCTTGGGTGAGGAATTACTGGGGAAGGGGCAGTTTTTGAATAAGGTATTCGGACCTTATCCACTTCTTCAACCAGTTGAGAAACTAACTTCTAATTCACTTTAGGACCTGCAGTTTCTTCATCCATCTTTGTGTTTGGAGTGTTATTCCTTATCTCCACTAGTCTACAATATCTTCTTAGTAAGTTTGGCTATAAAGAGGCAACAGACACTACTCAAAGGGTCCAGGCCTCTATATATACTCTCCAGGTTAATGAGGAGCCTCTCACTTCAACTCTGGTTGCCCAAAATCAGTGGTTGCCATGGTGTGGCTTGACATCACAAAGCCTAAACTTGACCATGCAGTGGGCAGGGGTGGGAGTGCATGCAGAAGTCTGAGAGGCTCTGATTATAGAAAAGAGACCTTCCTCTTACCTCCTAAAATTTTTCCCAAACTGACCTCTCTCTCTCTCTCTGTCATTTCCTCTAATTCCATTATAGTCCAGCATATGGCAGGGAGGGAGCGTTTCCTCTAAGGCACTTCCCATACTCCCCCCGTATTTCAGTGGTCCACTCCACTATGTTCAGATGTTACCATTTCTTTCTATTTTCAGTGTTTTATTGGATGATTTATTTTAGAATAATTCCAGATTAACGAAAAATTGTGAAGATAATACCGATGTACATCATAAACAATTTCCCTTATTACAAATATCTTACTGGGGTATGGGGCAAATGTAACATGAAGTGAATCATCAGTGAAACACAGTGAAACCTCACTTCTCAAGTATCTCCAATATAAAGCAATGCTGCTCTAGACCAAGTTGTTAAAGGAAAATCTGTACCGGTTGTGGCATAAAATTTCACATCTTGAGCTTACAATCCTCTCAATAGTTTAACAATATTCAATAGTCTACCATGTAAAAAGGAAATCAAATTCATTATTATACACTGCCAGCACTAACACAACACCCCGTTCCTCATGACTGCGACCACCAACATCAATCCCTCCCCCCAAATCCAAAACTAAATTAAACATCAGCTTCTTTTCTTCCTTACCAGTATGAGAAAGTATTGAGGAAAAAATATCCCTTCAGTCTTCTCCTTGGCCTTATTCTACGTGTCTGGCTCAGTATGGAATGGCTTTTTTGGTGC
>NW_006298368.1:8127-10331 GCF_000327345.1 Myotis davidii
TGAGGGGGAAAGGGTGTGGGAGATGCGGGAAGAGACTGGACAAAAATCATGCACCTATGGATGAGGACAGTGGGTGAGGAGTGAGGGCAGAGGGTGGGGTGGGAACTGGGTGGAGGGGAGTTATGTTGGGAAAAAAGAGTAACTAATGTAATAATCTGAAAAATAAAGATTTAATTTAAAAAAAAGAAAAAAAAAAGAATTCTACACTACTCCCTACTGCCATGTCTGCCCCCTCCTTGTATCCCTCCACATCATCTGAAAACACGCAAACCATGTCTGCCCCATCCTTGTATCCCTCCACATCATCTGAAAACACGCAAAAATACAAACACATTTCCTTTATACCCTTGCTGATACTTATTCAAGGAGACCATTAACGTTTTCATCTTCTCATAATTCCCATTTCTGAAGCATTGTTTATAGAGGGATACACATTACTAAGCTTGTTCCCCTGGGAGAACCCGGGAAACACCTGTGGTAGATGAACACTCCAGCACTTATTTTTCTGCATTTCTTGGCTTGCTTACTGGAGGTTTTCCCTTCCTGTAGTAAAATACACTTATCTGATTCTTTCTGCCTTTCTCCCTCTTGTCTTCATTCAGCTTAAAGTCCAAATTTACCATCGGCACTATCTTGTTTATGTAGTTGGGAACAACTTAAACACAGAAAGACATTGGTTTTGGGGATGAAATTGGAAAATGATAAGGAAATGGGATTGTAATTGAATGACAATGGATTGAATAAGGAAGTGTCTGTGGCCAAATGCACAAGGCCAGAGTCTTGGGTGAGAAATTACTGGGGAAGGGGCAGCATTTGAATAAGGTATTCTGACCTTATCGACTTCTTCGTCATCCAGTTGAGAAACGGACTTCTAATTCACTTTAGGACTTGCAGTTTTGTCATACATCCTTGTGTTTGGAGTGTTATACCTTATCTCCACTAGTCTACAATATCTTCTTAGTAAGTTTGGCTATAAAGAGGCAACAGACACTACTCAAAGGGTCCAGGCCTCTATATATACTCTCCAGGTCAATGAGGAGCCTCTCACTTCACCTCTGGTTGCCCAAAATCAGTGGTTGCCATGGTGTGGCTTGACATCACAAAGCCTAAGCTTGACCATGCAGGATGGGCACGGGTGGGAATGGATGCAGAAGTCTCAGAAGCTCTGGTTATAGAAAAGAGACCTTCCTCTTACCTCCTAAAATTTTTTCCAAACTGACCTCTCTCTCTCTCTCTGTCATTTCCTCTAGTTCCATTATAGTCCAGCATATGGCAGGGAGGGGGTGTTTCCTCTAAGCAACATCCCATACTCCCCTGTCAATTCCTTGGTCCACTCCACTATGTTCAGATGTTACCAGTTCTTTCTATTTTCAGTGTTGTTTTACTGGATGATTTTTTTTAGAATAATTCCAGATTAACGAAAAATTGTGATGATAATACCCATGTACACCATAAACAATTTCCCTTATTACAAATATCTTACTGGGGTATGGGGCAAATATAACATGAAGTGAATCATCAGTGAAACAGAGTGAAACCACACTTCTCTAGTATCTCGAATAGAAAGCAATGCTACTCTAGACCAAGTTGTTAAAGGAAAATCTGAATGGGTTGTGGCATAAAACTCCACATGTTGAGCTGACAATCCGGTCAATAGTTTAACAATATTCAATGGTCTACCATGTAAACAGGAAATCAAATTCATTATTATACACTGCCAGCACTAACACAACACCCTGTTCCTCATGACTGTGACCACCAACATCAACCCCACCCCCCCAATCCAAACCTAAATTAAACATAAGCTTCTTTTCTTCCTTGCCAGTATGAGAAAGTGTTGAGGAGAAAAATCCCCCTTCAGTCTTGTCCTTGTCCTTATTCTACATGTCTGGCTCAGTATGGAATGGCCTGTCTGGTGCCCCCATTCACGAATTCTACACTACTCCCTTCTCTCATGTTTGCCCCCTCCTTATATCCCTCCACATCATCTGAAATCACCCAAAAATACAAACAAATTTCCTTTATTCCCTTGACTGTATTTATTCAAGGAGACCATTAATGTTTTCATCGTCTCATAATGCCCATTTCTGAAGCATTGTTTTCTAGAGGGATACAGATTATTAAGCATGTTCCCTTGGGAGAACCGGGGTATCACCTATGGAAGATGAACACTCCAGCACTTCTTTTTCTGCATTTGTTGGCTT
>NW_006298368.1:10430-12063 GCF_000327345.1 Myotis davidii
CGCCACTATCTGGGTTATGTAGTTTGGAACAAGTTAAACACAGAAAGACATTGCTTTTGGAGAAGAAATTGGAAAATGGTTTGGAAATGGGCTTGCAATTGAATGACAATGGATTGAATGAGGAAGTTTCTGTGGCCCAAAAGGACAAGGCCAGAATCTTGGGTGAGGCATTACTGGGGAAGGGGCAGCATTTGAATAAAGTATTCTGACCTTATCCACTTCTTCGTCATCCAGTTGAGAAACGGACTTCTAATTCACTTTAGGACTTGCAGTTTATTTATATATCCTTGTGTTTGGAGTGCTATTCTTTATCTCCACTCGTCTACAATATCTTCTTAGTAAGTTTGGCTATCTTGAGGCAACAGACACTACTCAAAGGGTCCAGGCCTCTATATATACTCTCTAGGTCAATGAGGAGCCACTCACTTGAGCTATAGTTGCCCAAAATCAGTGGTTGCCATGGTGTGGCTTGACATCACAAAGCCTAAGCTTGACCATGCAGGATGGGCGGGGTGGAAGTGGATGCTGAAGACTGAGACTCTCTGGTTATAGAAAAGGTTCCTTCCTCTTACCTCCTAAAATTTTTCCCAAACTGACCTCTCTCTCATTTTCTCTAGTTCCATTATAGTCCAGCATATGGCAGGGAGCGGGTGTTTCCTCTAAGCCACTTCCCATACTCCCCCGTCATTTCAGTGGTCCATTCCACTATGTTCAGAAGTTACCATTTCCTAGAATTTTGAATATTGTTTTAATGGATGATTTATTTTAGAATAGTTCCAGATTATCAGAAAAATTGTGAAGATAATACCCATGTACACCATACCCAATTTCCCTTATTACTAATATCTTACTTGGGTATGGGGCAAATGTAACATGAAGTGAATCATCAGTGAAACAGAGTGAAACCTCACTTCTCTAGTATCTCCAATATCCAGCAATGCTGTTCTACACCAAGTTGTTAAAGGAAAAACTGCCCTAGGTATGGCATAAAACTTCAAATGTTGAGCTTATAATCTGGTCAATAGTTTAACAATATTCAATGGTCTACCATGTAAACAGGAAATCAAATTCATTATTACACACTGCCAGCACTAGCTCAACCCCCTGTTCCTCATGACTGCGACCACCGTATTCCATGCCACCCCACAATTCGAACCTAAATTAAAAATCAGGTTCTTTTCTTACTTGCCAGTATGAGAAAGTGTTGAGGAAAAAATCCCCCTTCAGTCTTCTCCTTGTTTTTATTCTACGTGTCTGGCTCAGTATGGAATGGCTTGTCTGGTACCCCAATTAAAAAGTCTTCATTACTCCCTTCTCAAATGCCTGCCCCCTCCTTAGATCCCTCCACATCATCTCAAAACATGCAAAAATACAAACCCATTTCCTTTATTACCTTGACTGTATTTATTCAAGGAGACCATTAATGTTTTCATATTCTCATAATGCCCATTTCTGAAGCATTGTTTATAGAGGGATACAGATTATGAGCATGTTCCCCTGGCAGAACCTGGGTATCACCTGTGGAAGTTGAACACTCCAGCACTTCTTCTGCATTTGTTGGCTTGCTTACTGGAGGTTTTCCCCTCCCTGTAGTAAAATACAATTATCTGATTATTTCTGTCCTTCTCCCTCT
>NW_006298368.1:12129-12580 GCF_000327345.1 Myotis davidii
ACAAGTTAAACACAGAAAGACATTGGTTTAGGGGATGAAATTGGAAAGTGATAAGGAAATGGGATTGTAATTGAATGACAATGGATTGAATAAGGAAGTGTCTGTGGACAAATGCACAAGGCCAGAATCTTGGGTGAGGAATTCCTGGGGAAGGGGCAGCATTTGAATAAGGTATTCTGACCTTATCCACTTCTATGTCATCCAGTTGAGAAACGGACTTCTATTTCACTTTAGGACTTGCAGTTTCTTCATACATCCTTGTGTTTGGAGTGTTATTCCTTATCTCCATTCAGCTAGTCTACAATATCCTCTTAGTAAGTTTGGCTATCTTGAGGCAACAGACACTACTCAAAGGGTCCAGGCCTCTACATATACTCTCTAGGTCAATGAGGAGCTACTTACTTCAGCTCTCGTTGCTCCAAATCAGTGGTTGCCATGGTGTGGCTTGACA
>NW_006298369.1:0-1364 GCF_000327345.1 Myotis davidii
GTATATTCTTCCACATGTTTATGTCTTCCTCTAACTCTTTTTTTAGTGTCCTGTAGTTTTCTGCATATAGCTCTTTCACCCCCTTAGTTTAGCTTATTCTTAGGTATCATTTTAAAAAAAAATATTTTATTGATTTACAAAGAGGAAGGTAGAGGGATAGAGAGCTAGAAACATTGATGAGAGAGAAACACCGATCAGCTGCTTCCTGCACACCTCCTACTGGGGATGTGCCCGCAACCAAGGTACATGCCCTTGACCGGAATTGAACCTGGGACCTCTCAATCCACACACCGGCGCTCTATCCACTGAGCCAAACTGACCAGGGCCCTAGGTATCTTAATTTTCTTGGTGCTATGGTAAATTGAATTGTTTTTTTAGTCTTTCTTTCTGTAAGTTCACTATTAGAAATGCCATAGATTTATGGTGTTAATTTTGTATCTTGCTACATTGCTGAATTCATTTATTAAATCTAGTCGTTTTTTGATGGAGTTTTCAGGGTTTTCTATGTACAATAGGTTTTCTATGTACACTGTAATTTCATCTGTGACAGTTTTACTCCTTCTTTTCCAATTTGGATGCCTTTTATTTCTTCTTCTTGTCTGATCACAATGGTAGTACTTCCAGTACTATGTCAAACAGGAGTGGTGAGAGTGGGCATCCCTGTCTTGTTCCTGTTCTTAGGGGAAATGGTTTTAGTTTTTGCCCATTGAGTATGATTTTGGCTGTGGGTTTGTCATATATGGCTTTTATTATGTTGAGGTATGATCCTTCTATTCCCACCTTGCTGAGAGTATTTATCAGAAAAGGGTTTTGTCAAATGCTTTTTCTGCATCAATTGATATGAGTATGTAATTTTTATGTCTCAATTTGTTTATGTGATGTGTCATGTTTATTGATCTGCAGATATTGTGACAGCCTTGCATCTCTGGAATAAATCACACTTGGTCATATTATATGATCTTTTTAATATTTTGCTGGATCTGATTTGCTAATACTTTGTTAAGGATTTTAGCATCTATGTTCATCAAAGATATTGCCCTGTAATTCTCTTTCTTTGTAGTGTCTTTATCTGGTTTTGGAATTAAGATAATGCTGGCCTCATAAAAAGAGCTTGGGAATGTTCTTTCCTCTTGAATTTTCTGAAATAGTTTGAGTATAGGTGTTACTTCTTTGAATGTTTGGTAAAATTCCCCTGTGAAGCCATCTGGACCCAGGCTTTAATTTGCTGGGAATTTTTTGATTACTGCTTCTATTACATCGGTTGTTATTGGCCCATTCTGGTTTTCGGCTTCTTCCTGATTTGGTTTTGGGAGATTGTATTTTTCCAGTAATTTGTCCATTTCATCCTCCTTGTCCACCCTGGT
>NW_006298369.1:2896-24714 GCF_000327345.1 Myotis davidii
GTCTTCGAATTTTTTTCTCCAATTGCAGTTCAGTTTGGGTGCATTTTGCTTTCCTCTCTTCTAATTCACTAATTTGGTCCTCTGCTTCTTTTAGTTTACTGTTGAATCTGTCCATGGTGTTTGTTATTGCAGCTATATCAATCTTCATTGCTTCTTGATTCTTACATGAGTTATTGATTTTGTCATCCATTTGTTCTTGACTCTTACATAAGTTGTTGATTTTTTCATTTATCCAGTTTATGAACTGTATGACCCTTAGTCTGAATTCCTTTTCTGACATATTGCATGCCTCTGTTTCATTTAGCTGCTTTTCTAGTGATCCTCTTTTCTTTTGGGGATTCTTTTTCTACTCATTTTTTATCTCACTGACCAATGTAGATATTGAGTCGTGCCGGGGCTGCTCCTGGGGTGGCAGTGGTTCCTTTGGCTGTGGTAGCCTCTCGGACTGTCACAGCAGCGGTTGCTCCTCAGTTGGCAGCAGCTCCTCTGGTGGGTGCTGCTCTCAGCAGTGGTGGCTCCTCTGGCTATTGGGGGGAGGCTGCTTGCATAACTGCTGTTCTTCGGAAGTGGTGGGCTGTGCACAGCTGCTGCTCCTCAGATGGGGCGAGTTGCTATTGAGGCTGCTGCTCCTTGGAGAGTTGCAGGTTGCTCGCAGGGTTGCGCTCTTCGTATGGGGGAAGGGTGCTCGTGTGGTTCCTGCTCATTGGACAGGGAACAGGCTGCTTGTGCTGCTGCTGCTCCTCAGATGGGATTGAGGTACATTTGTGCCTGCTGCTGCTCAGATGAGGGCGGGCCACTCACCCAGCTTTTGCTCATTGGATGGGTGCTGGTTGCATTTGGCTGCTGCTCCTCGGACCAGTGCAAGCTGCACAGAGCTTCTGCTCCTCCAACGTGGGTGGTATGCTAGGGCAGCTGTTGCTCCTCGAATGGGGGTGGGCTGCTTGAGAAGCTTCTGCTCCAAGGATGGGGGCAGGGTGCTTGTGCGGCTGCTGCTCCTCAGACAGGACAGGTTGCTCGTGTAGCTGCTCCTCCGATGGGTGCATGGTGCCGGCTGCATGCAGCTGCTGCTCCTCGGACAGGGGAAGCCTGCCTGGGGGTATAGCTCCTCAGTAGTGGGCAGGGTGCTCGTGCGGCTGCTCCTCCTCCTTGCATGGGAGCAAGCTTCTCACGTGGTTGCTGCTTCTCAGATGAGGGAGCGGGTCGCTCACAAAGCTGCTGCTCTTTGGACAGGGGCAGGCCACATGTGGCTGATGCTCTTTGGCTTGGGATGGGCTGCTCATAGGGTTGCTGCTCCTTGGACAGGAGCGAGCTGCTCATGTGTCTGCTTCTCATGTGGTCACAGTGCCCTGGGCTAAATATTTGGGCTGGTAAGAAGGGAGTGTGCTTATGAAATCACGGGAGCCTGCTTCCATGGTGGCTGGAGATTTGGTGACCATAGGACCACTGCTGGGGTAGCAGGTCCCTGGCTGGGGTGGCTGTAGAGTCCCAGGTGTAATATGAGGGCACCCTGGGTGGAACTCACAGGAGCTTGTGCCCGGAGTAGCTGGAGCCTTGGTGAATGTGGGACTGCAGCCAAGGTAGCAGGTCCTGGCAGGGGTTGCTGTAGAGTCCCAGGAGTTATCTGAGGGCACCCTGGATGGAGATGAGGCTGGACTCCCAGTTACAGCAGCTCTCCTGTTCAAAGAGGCGAGGTCTCTGAGGAAGAGCCATCTTCTTGGTACTGTTTGCAGAGGTAGCAGAGGCTGCCAAGTGAGGCGAGCCCGGTGAGCCTTCCCCCAAAGGTCCTGTGGGATCTAATTCTGCCACACACACACACACACACCCCACACAGGACCACACACTCCTCTTTTGCTCCCTCACTCACTCATGCTCTCTCACTCACTGCCGGCTTCTTCCTGTCTCGGTAGTTGGTTTTGGTGTGTTTCCTCTCCAGGAGTATGGTTATGTGGCTCACTCTCTAGCACATTGTTTGGACAGGATAAAATTCACCTTGACAAGACATGACACAAAGGGAACAAAGCACAAATGTACTCATGACATTGATAACCCCAATGTAAGTGACCACCTGAGAAAAGAGGGGAGAGAAAAGAGCACACAAATGATATTGAAGAGAGGAGAAAAGATAAGAGAGAAAAGAAAAAGGAAGAAAATATATATGGAGAAAATACCACAGAACAAACAGATAAACCAAAAAAATGCAAACACCAAACACCCAGTAAAGAGGGTGGAGGCAGAATCTATAGAGGCTGAGCTTATATACAGAAAATAAGGTTAAGAATTGGATGAATATGGGGAGGAAATAAGTTCAGTATAGAGTAAGTAGAAAGGGGATGAATGGATAAGAAGAAAAAGAATGATAAGAAAATAATAATAATAAATTTACCAAAAATTTGATTTAAAAAGTGCTGTAAAAATAGCATTTAAAATAAAATAAAATGATGGAAAGATAATGCGAAAAGAAATAGAAAATAAAGCAACAAACAAAAAAATGAAAATAAAGAAAAAAAGAGATAACAAAATAATAATAAAA
This sequence comes from Myotis davidii, assembly GCF_000327345.1. NCBI lineage: Eukaryota > Metazoa > Chordata > Mammalia > Chiroptera > Vespertilionidae > Myotis > Myotis davidii. Next base: position 5,427 of record NW_006298369.1, read on the forward strand.
TAAAAAAATTAACATGAAACAGTGAAGTATCGTTCTTTTGGCTGGCTTAAGGTCCCAGTCTTCAGTACTGTCTGCTGTTTCTCTGTTTCCTATTGCTGGGACTGAAGGCCTTTATTTAGGCCAATCCCTCTGAACTCTTAGGGACTATTCAGATTTTTCTTTTTTTAATACTTTGTACCATTCAGAATGTAGTCTGGTTGTAGCTGTATTGGTAGCCTAGAGACTGGAGGGATGAGCTAACTCTTCAGGAGAAAATGGCTGCCCAGGTCCCCAGCTCAGGTATGACTCAGCACCAGAATCGCTGCCACTTCTCCCAGACCCTCTCCTCTCCCCAGACTCCACAAGTCTGGACCTTCTCCTGCACCTCAAGCCACGGGTGAGTGTCTGTATCCAAAAAGTCCCATGAACTAGGTTCAGTGAAGAAAAGCACGGGCCACAGAGAGGGAAAAGACTGTGCCTCTGCAAGCTTCTCTCCAGTTGGCATTGCATGATATGGTCAGCCCTTCAGGCTACCCTCTCTGGGCTCAGTCTTTCATGATTATGGACCTAGATCTAGATTCCCCTGCCAACAGCAGTCCTGCGGACCTCCTTTCCACAGTCTGAAATTGTTCCTGTCCCAAGGGATGTGGCCCAGTGCTGTGCAGTTTCCCTCTGACCCTCTGGGCTCAGAGGTCTGGCAGAGCTCTCCTGCCCAGATCCTTGATTTTACCTTTCTCCAGAAGTCTTCTGCCCTTGCCGGAAGCAAATTGTCTCACCAGCAGAGTCTCCTTTGCCAATTCGGGGTGGATTTTATTCATTTCAGCTGCTCATTCTATCTGCTCCCAGGACAAGGCTCAGGACATGTGCATTTATTCTGCCGCCATTTTGTCGACATCTACTATTTTTTAAAGTGTATTTTTATTGACTTCATAGAGGAAGGGAGAGGGAGAGAGGATAGAAACATCAATGATGAGAGAGAATCATCAGGCTGCCTCTGATACCCCACACTGCTGATTAAGCCTGCAACCCAGGCATGTGCGTTGACCAGGAATCTGTGACCTCCTGATTCATAGGCTGACATTCTACTACTGAGCCATACCAACCTGGCTGAAAGGCAGTATTTTAAGACCACAGAGAAAAATCAACCACAAAGCTCATACTGAGTTATAGAAAGAAAATATAACCGAAGCTTGGTAACCTCTTCTCAGTTCATCTCTTCTTAACTCACTTTCCTCTATGGCAGCCTTGGGCAAACTATGGCCCGCGGGCCAGATCCGGCCTGTTTGAAATGAGTAAAACTAAAAAAAAAACAAAGACTGTACCCTTTTATGTAATGATGTTTACTTTGAATTTATATTAGTTCACACAAAACTCCATCCATGCTTTTGTTCCGGCCCTCCGGTCCAGTTTAAGAACCCATTGTGGCCCTCGAGTCAAAAAGTTTGCCCACCCCTGCCTATGGGCACACAGTTTGCAGAACAGCGTTCATTATTGCAAAAATATTTTGTCTTTGAGTCATATTTATTCTCTGCCTAGATACAAATAGTCAAATTTTGGCAAGCTAATTGATAGTAAAGTGTAAGGGCCCCATGTCTAGCTCTCTTGTAGAGATGATTCTTGTTAAATTTACAAGTGAGTAGAGGAAGAAACTATTGGAACATCAACAAACATGTCATTTTATTGAGGAAATTGTATGCCTATGTTTGTGTACACACATATATACACACACCTATAATATATGTGTTTCCCTCTTTAGAGATATATTTTAAGATATGGATAACATTTTGATACAGGATGCTTCTGGATGTTAAAAAACCATGCTACATTGAGATATCTTTAATTTTACTAATCCATAAGCAGGTGTCGATTAATTTTAATATGTATATTTAATTAGTTAAATATTACTTGCCTTACCTTAGGCAGCATGGAGTGGCTCACTGGTTTGAATGTTGGTCCGCACTGAGGGGTTTCTGGTTCCATTCCTGGTCAAGGGCACTTACCTGGGATTCAGGTTCACTCCCCACCCCTGATCAGGGTATGTGCTGGAGGCAACCTGTCTATGTGCCTCTCTCATTGATGTTTCCCTCTCTCTCCTCCAATTCCTCTCTTTCTCTCCCTTCTAATTTATTTATTTATTTATTTTCTCTATTGATTAAGTATTACATATGTGTCCTTATCCGCCCATTCCCCTCCCCCTAATTCAATCACACACACTCCTAGTGTCTCTGTCCATTGGTTTTGCTTATATGCATGCCTATAAGTCCTTTGGTTGATCTCTCCTCTTTCCCCCCACACCCTCCTGCATTGCCCCGGAGTTTGATGGTCTGATCAATGCTTCTCTGTCTCTGGATCTGTTTTTGTTCATCAGTTTATGTCGTTCATTATATTCCACAAATGAGTGAGATCGTGTGATATTTATCTTTCTCCAACTGACTTATTTTGCTTAGCATAATTTCCTCCAGGCCCAACCACGCTGTTGCAAATGGTAGGAGTTCCTTCTTTTTTTACAGCCGCGTAGTATTCCATTGTGCAGATGTACCACAGTTTTCTAATCCACTCATCTGCTGGTGGGTACTCAGGCTGTTTCCAAATCTTAGCTATTGTAAATTGTGCTGCTATGAACATAGGGGTGCATATATCCTTACTAATTGGTGTTTCAGATTTCTTGGTATATATTCCTAGAAGTGGGAGCACTGGGTCAAATGGGAGTTCCATTTTTCGTTTTTTGAGGAAACTCCATACTATTCTCCACAGTGGCTGCAACAGTCTGCATTCTCACCAATAGTGCACAAGGTTCCTTTTTCTCTGCATCTTCATCAGTGCATCTCATTTGTTGATTTGTTGATGATAGACACTCTGACAGGTGTGAGATGGTACCTCATTGTTGTTTTGATTTTCATCTCTCAGATGATTAGTGACATTGAGCATGTTTTCATATGTCTCTTGTCCTTCTGTATGTTCTCCTTCTAATCTCTTTGAAAATCAATGTCCACAGGTGGGGATTGACAACAATAACAACAACAATAACTTTTCGTAATTTATTAAAGAATTTTAAACAAAATATCACATCACCTTAGATTTCAGAAACAAAACATCATTGTATAATTTATGTAGATAATATAGAACAAAGAAAATACTTACTTGAAAGCATTTGTTTGCAATGACATGTGCACCCCATGTTCATTGAAGCATTATTCATGATGGCCAAAACATGGAAACAACCAAAGTATTTTTTGAGAGATGATTGGATAAAGATGATGTGGTACATATACACCATGGATTACTACTCCAGCAAAGGGAAAGATAAAATACTGCCATTTGTGACAACATGAATGGATCTTTAAAATATCATGCTAAGCAAAGTAAGTCAGACAGAGTCAAGTACCGTAAGATTTCACTCGTATGTGGGATATAAAATTGAAAGCAATAAGTGAACAAACCAGACAAACAAACAAAAAAAAAGAAAAACACAGACACCTGTATGGTGGCTAACAGTGGGAAAGGAGGTGGGGTGGGGTAGCAAAGGGACAAATGCTGAATATGGTGTTGGAACATGATTTGGCTTTGGGTGGTGGGCACACAATCCAACATACAGATCACGTTTTATAGAAATGTACACTTGAAACCTATACAATCTTATTAACCACTGTCACCCCAATTAATTTAATTAAAAAAGGAATAGAAAAAAGGGAGAAAAAAGCTAGAGTGTCTAGGACCTCTTTTCGGTTTTTAGAGAACTTGAAGATATGCCTTTAAAAAGTGTACTCAGTCTTCTGTAAATAAGTAAATAAATACTCATATTCATGGTGACTCTGATTCAAAAGTCACCAATAAATATACTTTATTGATAACTGTGGGGGTAAGAAATGTCCTAAGGGCAGCAGTGGGGACTGTGTTCTTGGGGACAGATGTAGACATCAGAATCAGAAACAGGAGATATGCATACTACATCACCACAAGTCTTTTAATATTAATAGGGAGTGATTTTCCTTATTTATCAATTTTTGTAAATACATAATTTTAATTGTAAAACAATAAATTTGATAATAAAAAGAAAATACATGTAAAATTATACATAGTATAGAGATAGCTATTGCTAGTATTTTGAATATGTACATCCACACATTTTGTATATCCATGAGCATATTTAATAAGTATATTGAAAATATAGGAGCAATTTGTAAAAGTAAAACATAAGATTCTATATTTTAGCTTTTTAAACACAGGGAACTAAACATAAGCTTTTGCATAAAAATCCTGGGTATAGTTCTTAATGTATGAATGCTTCATTACTTTTTAAAATAATTTATGTTTTTGCACATTTTAAAACATTTTCATTAAAATGGCTGCAAGGTATTTATTTGAAGGTTTGCATTGGAATGACCTCCACAGAAAAAAACTTGTTCAGAATAATATGAAAATAGATTATTTATTAGGATGTTGCCAAAGAATTAATAGTGAAATATCAATTGTTTAGCTCCACATACACATTTTCAGATTTATTCCATTTGTCCTAGCCTGTAAGAATTCAGATGTATTGGGTATTGCGATATAAAATAGCAAATTGTTGTACTTGGGGGCTAAATTTATTCCCTCACTTAAGCTCATGGAATCTGAAAGAGATTGACAGAGGGAATAATATTTTATGCACAAATCTTTGTGGAGTATCGTGAGTATACATCTTTTGATAAAATTACATATTTTACTTCTACCAATGTACATAAAATGTCTAGAAAAACAAAATATTACATAGCCATTTCCCCCCATAATGTTCTCAAAGCGATAGACTCATCAGAAAGTGGAAAGGCTAATGTAAACACTGGTTATTTTAAACAGTGATTGAAAAATATTAAATAGCTAGCCCTAGCTGGTTTGGCTCAGTGGCTAGAGCCTCGGCTTGAGGTCTGAAGGATCCCAGGTTCAGTTCTGCTCAAAGGCCTATGCCCAGTTGCAGGCTCGATTCCCAATAGGGGGAGTGCAGGAGGCAGCCAATCAATAATTCTTTATCATCATTAGTGTTTCTATCTCTCTCTCCCTCTCCGTTCCTCTCTGAAGTCAATAAAAATATATTTAAGAAATATTAAATAGCTAAAATTTTATTTAGCTAATTCTACCTCATAGTGAGTGAATCCGAAAGGAAGTAACAGAAAAACTTCACTGGAAAGGTTTATAAGACAGGAGATTTGAAGAAGGGTGGGTGGTATTACAAACTTGTGTATATTATTTTTAATATTATTTTTCCTTATATCATTGTCCACGACCAGGTTTGAATTTATGGCTGTCTGAGCAGGAGTATGCCAATAGTCAAGACATAATGTCCATACCAGAAAATTTAATAGTATGGCCTGGCCAGTGTGGCTGAGTGGTTGAGCATTGACCCATGAGCAAAAATGTTATAGTTCCGTTCCTGGACAGGGTTCATGCCAGGGTTATGGGCTCCATCCCTAGTGGGGGCATGCAGGAGGAACCTGATCAATAATTATCTCTCATCATTGATGTTTCTCTATCTTCATCTCCTTTCTTATCTTTGAAATCAATGAAATTAAAAATAGAAGCATAATAGAAAATGTTAACAGAATGTATTTGTAACAATACTTGAGGATGGGTGTTAATTGTACTCATGTAGCCACGTTAGAACAAACTGAGCATTGCTCCCTTAGTAAGTGGCAGGGATAGTGCTGTGATACTTCACCTGTCAAATCAGATGATACTGACTGGAGTTGAAGTAGAGGAGAAGCTTTATCAAACTTGCTTTGATACCCTATCCTTTGGGTGAAGACCATACTAGCGATGTAAGACCAAAATCATTCATTATCAGCATGAAGTTTACAAAGGTGTTGAAATGTGGACATTTGTCCAGCAGGTGGAGAAAAGGATGGTGGATCAACAATTGAATATTTGTGTATAGCAGGTCTGGAAACAGTGAACATCACTTACACCCATTCTGTTAACTATAATATAGGCTACATAGTCACATCTTACAATGTAAAAATATGATAGAAAAATGTGTTCTACCGTGTTTCCAGGGATAGCAACCAAAATGTTTGGCAAAAACAGAAATTTCTGCGAGATAGTAAGCATAAATACCTTAGAATGTAGTGTTAATGGGCAGTAAAAAATGGAATAGTTAGGATTCTCCTTGGCTGAAGGTTTGACATAAATGAAGATGCAGCTTCCATAAGTAATGGAAACCACAATCATGTGGGAAGAACATGTGGAAAAGGCCTTTTTCCTTTGCTGGGCAGAGGGAAATCTTAGAATAGTCCTGATGATATAAATGTAGGAAAGAACCACACATATGAGGGTCATGATGAATGTCAACACAGCACACATGATAACCATCTGTTCTATCAACCAGGTATCTGAGCAAGAGATCTTCAGGATAGGAGTTGCATCACAGAGAAAATGATCAATGACGTTCGAATCACAGAATTCCAGGCCCAAACCCAGACTGAATGGTGGGAGAATGATGATCAGTGCTGCTACCCAACAGGAGAAAATGATGTTCTTGCAGACTCTGCTGTTCATGATGGTGGTGTAGTGCAGGGGTTTGCAGATGGCCACGTAGCGATCATAGGACATGGCAGCCAGAAGAAAAAATTCCGTTACTGCAAAGAGGTCTGTAAACAAGAGTTGACTGGCACAAGCATTATAGGTAATGGACTTGTCCCCAGATAATATGCTATATAGGAATCTTGGAACGCAGGCAGTTGTGAAAGACATTTCTAGGATGGAGAAATTTTGAAGGAACAGATACATCGGTGTTTTTAGGTGGGAATCAATGAGAGTGAGGGTGATGATGGTTAGGTTTCCAGATATACTCAACATGTAGGAAAGAAATAGAAAGATAAACAGCAGTATTTTCAGTGGAGTGTTATCAGTCAGTCCCAGCAAGATGAAGGTTGTTATTGTAGTTTGGTTTTTCATCCTTGATTATTTTGCCCATTCTGCTTCAAATAATAAGACTTTATATGAGGACTCCAGAGTCCTGGTCATCTTCTAACCTCAAGAGAAGTAAATCAGAGAATTATTTCTAGCTCAGTGGGGAAGTAAGCTTATACATGCCAATGTTTGATTACCTGTTTGTGTCACATAAACTGACTTTATATTTAAATCACATATTTACACTGCGGCTTCTAATTACAATTTGACTGTAATTGGTGTCTGTTTGACATATCTTACCTAATAATAGACAAACATGGTAATTGACCATATCTTCGCTAGGCCTCCTATGGGCTAATCAGCTAGATATATAAATTAACTGCCAACAAAGATGGTGGCTGGCAGCCATGGAGCTGGAATGAGCAGGAGGCTTGCTAGTTCCAATGATGGAGGAAGCCATGGTTCCCCGCCTGCCGCGGCCTGCCTTAAGCTACACTCAAAGCAACAAAGTTTCAATTATAGAAGGTAAATAAACCCCAGATACCTGCTTTCAGTGGGCCTTGGCCACGGAGCTGGAGCAAGCAGGAAGGCTTACCTCCCGCCTGCCCTGGCCGGCTCTAAGCTCCTCTCAGTGCTACAAAGTTTCAATTATAGAAGGTAAATAAACCCCAATACCTGCTATCAGCAGGCTGTGGCTATGGAGCTGGAGCGAGCAGGAGGTTTGCTTGCTCCAGTGATGAAGGAAGCCAGCCTGCTGCCAGCTCTGAGCTCCACTCAAAAGCAACAAAGTTTCTATTATAGAAGGTAAATAAAACCCAGATACCTGCTTTCAGCAGGCTGTGGCCACGGAGCTGGAGTGAGCAGGAGGCTTGCTTGCCCATGTGATGGAAGAATGTAGAAGGTAAATAAACCCCAGATACCTGCTTCCAGTCGCCATTGCCACGGAGCTGGAGAGAATAAAAAAACAAAACTATAAAAGGAAAGCCTGGAAGCTCCAGTCACCAGAGGGTTGGTCAGTCTGAAAACAGCCATCACTCCCTCACCCAGGCTGGCCAGGCACCCCAGTGGGGGCCCCCACCCTGAAGGGGGTTTGGGCAGCCTGCAAACAGCCATCAGCCCCTCACCCAGGCTGGCCAGGCACCCCAGCAGGACCCCTACCCTGATCCAGGACACACTTCAGGGCAAACCAGTCGGCCCCCACCATTGCACCAGGCCTCTATTCTATATAATAAAAGGGTAATATGCAAATTGCCCCTAACAGCAGAATGACTGGGAGTGACTGGTCACTATGACACACACTGAACACCAGGGGGCAGATGCTCAATGCAGGAGCTGCCCTCTGGTGGTCATTCGGGCCTAAACAGGCAGATATCCCTCCAAGGGTCCCATATTGGAGAGGGTGCAGGCTGGGCTGAGACCCCCGCCGTGAGTGCACAAATTTTTGTGCACTGGGCCTCTAGTACTATCTAATAATAGACAAACGTGGAAATTAACTGTATCTCCAACAGCTTCCCATTGGCTAATCACGGCAATATGCAAATTAACTGCCAACAAAATGGCGGTTAACCGCCAACAAAGATGGCAGCTAATTTGCATACTGCAGGCAGGGCAGGACAGCACAAGCCATCATCCAGGCCTCCCTGTGCTACCGGGGGCTAAGGCAAGTGGTGCTCATTGCCCGGAGCCCTCCCTCGCCCACCAGAGACAGAAGGCCCACTCCCGTGTGCGATCTGGGGGTGGGCGGGGGCTGGGGCGAAAGCAAGCGGTGCAGATCGCCTGGACTGAGCCCTCGTCGGCCCACCGGAGACACATCCCAATGCGGGGGGGCTGGGGTGAAGGCAAGCAGTGCAGATCTCCTCACTCGAGCCCTCGCCCGCCCACCGGAGACATGTCCCAATGCACCCAGGGGTGGGGGAAGGCTGGAGCGAAGGCAAGCAGTGCAGATCGCCCGGCCCAAACCCTTGCCTGCCCACTAGAGACACGGAGACACGTCCCAATGCAATCTGGGGGCAGGCAGGGGATGGGGTGAAGGCAAGCGGTGGGGATTGCCTTGCCTGAGCACTCGCCTGCCCACCAGAGACAGGTGCCAATGCGCGGGGGCTGGGGCGAAGGCAAGCAGTGCAGATCGCCTCAACCAAGCCCTCACCTGCCCACTGGAGACACGGAGACACATCCCAATGCGATCTGGGGATGGGCGGGGTCTGGGCAAAGGCAAGCGGTGCCCATCGCCTCAACCGAGCCCTTGCATGCCCACCGGAGACACGGGGCCCACTCAGAGAGATTTAGAGAGAGAGATTTAGAGAGGTGGAATTTTGCATCCTGCATCCCTCCCTGATGGACCACTGTGATTCCAAGCCAGCGAGGGCTGCCTTCAGGCCACTGCTCCAGGTCCCTCACCCCCACCCCACCCAAGAGCACAGTGCTGGGCAGGGACACCCAGGGGTTTGAGAATGCAGTGCGAGGGGCCGGCACAATGTGGGGGTGGGCTGTGTTTACATCGCCAAGTTTCCCACTTCTGACCTGGCCTGGCATGCCTCCTCTTTCCCCTTAGAGGCCCAGCTCCTGCCTATATGCTTGCTGGGCAGGCCCAACTGCACCGGGGAATGAGCCATGGCAATCAGGATGGCCACTTCCCAGGATGGGACGGCCAGACCATAGCGATTCATGAGGGCAATGAGGCCCGTGGGGCATGTGTAGCCCTTGGGCGGCAGGGGTGGCCGGCCAGTGAGAAACCATTGAGGCCACCCTAACCCCCACAGGTCCCAGGTGGATGGTGGCTCAGTGGAGAGCAGTTTCTCCATGCATAGTGCCCAGGGGTGGCTGTGAGCTGCTGCAACCCTGCCCCACACTTCAGGGAGGGGGAGAAGGGTTGCAGCCACCAGCACCTTAGTCTGCACCACCTGTGCCTCAGCCTGCTAGAGCAGGTGAGCTGCTCTCTTCCCCCAGTGGTAGAAGAGGGAGGAGAGCACTGAGTGCAGGGACGGGACCTCAGCTGGGATCTTCCTGGTGTGGGGAAGGGGCCCAGCCTGGGCCTGGTGGGGAGCTAAGAAAGTCTGGCTAAGCAGGCGCTGGTTCATACCAACTCTTACTCTGCCATCTTCCTCCAGCTGTGAGGGGGCTGAACTCCACCATCGCTGGGCTCCTGTCAGTCCGAGGCCCAAGCGTCCACCACAACAAGGAAAGAACAGAGCGAGTGGCCCAGAGTAAGGGAGGGCAATTGAAGAAAACCATGTCTAGACTTTCCCCAGCCCTCTCCTTTCTGCTGCCTACAAGAGCCCCAGGCCCAACCACAGTTCTGTCTCCATCTTTTAGTGCCCTATTCTCCAACCACAGAGGAAAGAAATAAGGAAGGAGTCTGTGCTGCCTTCAGAAGGTATCTATATACCTGATCAGCCAGTTGCCTTCCACAGAGGGAGGCCAGACTACGGCTTAGGCCCGCTCCCCACAGGAACATCAGTAAGACATCCTGTGAGGGCTCCCAGACTGTTAGAGGGGGCAGGCTGGGCTGAGGGATGCTCCCCGAGTGCACAAATTTTTGTGCACCAGGCCACTAGTTTTATTATAAACATCAATGAAAGCAAGTCCTAAAAATTGCATTTGGATGTAATATTCTTACTTCCCCCTACTTCCTAGAAGTTGCTTGGGATCTACTATTCTGATTTTCCCCTATTTCCTAACACCAGAAATGCTTCTAGCAGAAAAGTCCCTGAAAGAAACTAACAATGGCCTTTGCTAAGAAAATCCTTACATTAAAATTTACATGTGTATTAGCAATTAAACTGACAATTAATGCTTATCTCATAGTTAATTCTGTTTCATCTTATCCAGTGAAGTTTCTCTGAGGTATGTTTAAAATATTTTTATTGGATGCATGCTCTTCAAGGTTCATTGAAACCTGTTACAATCCAATCTTTTTGAGGTTTTCCTCACAGACAATTTATTTCAAATATATGTATTTTATATCATTAATGTTACCCTTGGGTACGTTTTACTTCTACCGTTAGAATAGTTAGAATATCTATGTTACACATGTTTATGCTTTTTAGGATATCCAAGTGCTCCAAAGAAATTTTCCCCCAGCGTACAAGCAAAAATCTGGAATTATATACTCTGGTTAAATAATTTCCTTTTAAATTCCTTTGACAGGGAAAACCCTACTATCTGCTTTGTTTCCTCAAAAAATTAAATATGGAACTCACATTTGACCCAATAATCCCACTTCTAGGAATATATCCCAAGAAATCAGAAGCACCAATAAGAAAACATACATGTACTCCTATGTTCATAGCAGCACAACTTACAATAGCTAGATTTTGAAACAGCCTAAGTGCCCATCAGCAAATGAGAGGATTACAAAACTGTAGTACATCTATAGTTTCACTTTTCACTAGATTTTGAGAGCCCTTTTCCTATCAAAGCATTATAGTTAAGACCAGAGCTTTGATACTGAATTTTTTCTTATTTATGTTTTTCCACTATTTCTTTCTAAACACATTTGACAATGATGTATTTTCACTCCTCGTTGTATATATTTACTTCAAAATTTGTAACAGACAAATAAGGGAACAGTTGAAGTATATCTATAGAGCTGAAGAGCAACATCTTGATTTTTTAATGTTTTGGGTCAGCCTATTTCAGCTTGAAATACACACTACCACCCATTATAAATATCATTTAGCAATATCAGGTTTAACAAGGTTTAGCAATTTCTCAAACATACTTCAACATTCTCTCTTAAATTTTATCTCCTTGACAATTGTCTTCTCTGTCTTATTAGCCACTTATACATCAACTCATGTGATGTTTGCATCATTTAAACTACTCTAATCAACATCACCACTAGACTCCCTCTTGTTTCAATAATTAAACAAACTTCAGACTTGATTTAACTCAAGTTCTCTTCTGCATATAAATCGTCAACTTATGAAAGTCTTTACAGCTTAATTTCTACCATCTTACATTATCCTGAATTTCTTCCTATCATTATTTCTGTTTTTTTCCATTCTCCTTCACAGCTCATTTTTCTTTTCTAATTTGTTGGTGCACCTGAAATATTTTTTTCTAGGCAATATCTCTTTTACTCTGCCCTCTAGGAAGTTCTAATAAATAGGGTGATTTCAAGTAGGCTGATGATCCCTACATTTACATCTGAAGGAAAATGTTATAGTACTCTGACTTCATCTTATTCTTAGACATCTAGATCAGACTTAGATAGTTTGAATTAACACTTTTCCTTTTTTCTATCCGAGAGTCCTTGAGCAATTTGATTAATTTCTTTATCTTGTGTCATTTATTTGTGTGTGTAAACTTCAGAGAAAATAATATGTACATCTTAGGGTTATAAAAAAGTTTTAGATAATGTAGATAAAATATGTACAACTGCATCTGGAATTAGGCGACCACTCATTAGGCGACTGTTCAGTTTGGGCGTTCTTATTTTGTTATCTTATGATTTCCTATTGAGAGGCCTCTAGATGTGCATATTCCAAGATTTTAAATGTGGCACTCATGACTGTTTCCTTCCCTGTCAAGAGTACGTCTCATTTAAACACATTATTTATTGTTCTTTTTTATTCCCATTTTCAGTTGTTGGCATGTCTTGCCATTTCTGTTCTCTTTTTAATTTGTTCCTTTTATTTTCTCACTCACAACACTACTTTACCCTCGGTGCCTTTATCTCATAGGTGAAATATTGCAGAAACATGTTAACATATGATTAACATATATCTTTGTTTTTTCCATTCAGTATTTTAAAATCAATGCAGTCAGAATCATTTTTCTAAAGCCAAGATGTGATTAACTCTCCCCTCTGTGTTGTGGACAATATTTTTGAACTGACATTTACCCCATACTATGTATTTCTCTGAAACTCTTGATCTGCCTCTCAGTTAAATATAAGTTAATTAATTTTGGCTTTAGGTAAGAGTTGAGAAGAAGAGAAAAAGAAATGAATTAATGGGTTTGAGTTTGAAATGCATCAAACATTTAGGTTAATGAAATATTAACCTAATGAAATATTCCAGGCAATAAATATTTTATTCAGAGTAATGAGTGAGAATAAAATTTCTCATCCTTAGAGAATTTATAAATTTTTTTTTTTATCAGCGATAAGAGAGTTGAGGAATAGGTTAGAGGATTTAGTGGTTCTGAATAAGATCTCTATGTTTGGGGACATTTACTATCTTCCATTAACATGGAGTCAGAATAGCAGAAAGATAGGAAAATAAGCTAGATTTCTGCAATTTCTTCTCCTTGTAGAGACCAAGGAGAAACAGTAATTAAGTTGCTCCTTGAACACAGGCAAAAAACCCTTGAAAGTCACATAGTCTTCCTATTCTAATCACTGGTATAGACTTAGCAAAAAGGTGTTCTCCTGTCTAGTGTGACATGAAACTAAAGAAAAACCTTAGATACTTCACAAATTTTCCTGCACTGCAATTTGCCACAGAAATGCTATCGGTGTCTTATAACTTATACAGAGAACTACTAGACCTTAAGGGTAATATGGGCAAGGGAAACTAAAGATCCCAGGCTGTGATCCATGAATAGATGTTTGAGGACCAGAACAGAGGATGGATACTGACATCTTTACTTCTTATCACATCGAAATGATGTAATTGTTCCAGAACCAAGCTGAACCTGTGTTGAGGGAGGCAGCACAAGTACATGAAGATGATTCACTAGAGTGAGGTGTTTGGTAGGAAGGGAAGACTGATATTATGTTAACTTGTTTTTTCCTACTAGGGTACTTGCATTGGCTCCCAGCAAGAGACAGTATATCATAGTGATTAAGAGTATGACCTATAGAGTCAGGCTGTTGGTGTCATCTCTCCTGATTCAGTTTGCTTCCCTAGACTTATCTACTACCGGTTTCCATTAAAGGCGATGCTTAAAATTACCTGTGGAGATTCTCAGATGCTGGTTTTTGTTTTAAATATCTCTACACTTGTAGTCTCTAACTGCTCTATCCCTAGTTTAAGTTTTGTTTTAGGGATTAATTCCACCAGGAATCTATCTTTAACTTTTTAAGAGAGATGTATTTTTTCTTCTTATATTCACATTGTACCCTATGATTATTATTTATTATTCTCTGATGACTAAATTGTCAAACTATATAAACAAATTTTATTTTGACATTGTTTTGTCCCAAGGAGCAAGCTTATCTCCAGGGGCATAGTAAGATTTCCTTAAAAGTTGTGGAAATAAAGAAAGAATGACTATCATAATTGCCTTATTTTCTTTAAAATGTGTTTTAAAGGTATTTTATTCTCTGGAATGACAGTGGAGTTCTCATTTCCCTTTTCCTCTTCGGGTTCAGTTACCTCCGTTATATTTAGTTCATGGAATCCTTGTGATTGTTGATTGCTATAGTCCATGCAAAGTGCTTGGCAGATAGATAGTAAGTTAAAAATTTCTCTCCTTTCACTTCCTCAGGCCCCCTCGTCCCCCGCCCCCCGCCACTCCCCCTTTAACCTGCTGTAATAATGCTAATGTGCGAGGGCACTAATCAGTGACCACTGCACTCTTGTTCTTTCTGCATCCTTTGTTGCTTAATCCTCATCATAGAATATTTTTTTCCATTGATTTGTAGAGAGAGTGGAAGTGAGGGAGGGGTGGGAAGTGAGAGAGAGACACATGCATTGGTTGCCTCTGGCAGGTGCCCTGTCTCAGGCCTGGGATGAACCTGCAACCCAGATACCACCCCTTCACCAGGAATCAAACCCCAGCCCCTTCACTCTAACTGCTGAGCAACAATGACTAGGACAGTTCCTGCATTCTTTATAAAGCTTGTGAATTTTGGTGCCTCTTATAACCTGTTCAATGTGCTGTGAAGAAATGCTAAGGCCAGAGTTTAGAGCCTGCAGTTTTGAACATGAGGAGATAGGTACTTCCCATTTCTTTCTCAGCCCCCATTAACACTTAATTACATGGACAACTATTTCTGTTTGTAAATAGCTGTAAAGAGTCAATGACTTTGGTTTTCTCTGCATTTCAAAGAGAAAAGAATTTACAGTGAGAACTTAATTAGTTTGGTATATTAATGGTTTCACTTATTTCTAGCATCCCTACCCCACAAGAAAGCTACAGGTGTGTTTTCTTAAGGTCTGGTGAATTGAGGCAAGTTGTTTAAATCAAGACAGTATCAAATAATGGCATTAGAGTGCTAGAAACAGAGAATTACCTATGGTCTACAGGTATCTCTGTTTAAAAGGAGCACTACTCTAGGCTGAGGGGGAGAAATAATTAGCTGCTAATCAGGTCCCATTTTCGTTAGAGTTAGTGGAATTGACCCTTTGAACCAAACTGAGAAAATTCTTAAGCTCTCAATACTTCACTATGGCATTTTAACTCAGAGCATTGTTCCACATTCATAAACTGTCCTCCCTTTCCAATCACCAATATTTAACTTTTGTGATACCAAAGTTTTTAAAAATATATTTTATTGATTTTTTACAGAGATGAAGAGAGAGGTATAGAGAGTTAGAAACATAGATGAGAGAGAAACATCAATCAGCTGCCTCCTGCACACCTCCTACAGGGGATGTGCCCTCAACCAAGATACATGCCCTTGACTGGAATCAAACCTGGGACCTTTCAGTCTGCAGGCCGATGCCCTATCCACTGAGCCAATCCGGTTAGGGCTGTGATACCAAAATTAAGTGAATGTTCTGGTAGACCACTTTCATTCAGGTGAATTTTCTATTTATTATATTTAATGGAATATTTGCAAATAAAATGAAATCATTGATCTCTAATAACATTTCTCATAGTAATGTATATAATGTTGCTATGAGCACTGATACATTCACTCAGAAGGTATTTATTGAGAATCTTTGATTTGACAGGTAGTGCTACAGATGTTAAAGATAAATAGTTAGCAGCTACTGACCCCTCTCTAGTGATGCATGTAATCAATATTTCAAATGAACATAATCACTTCAGATTTATTTTTTTATAATAAAAGTTAGCATTAGAAATAACTATTTCATTTTTCAGAGACACCCAATATTGCCATCTCTGATTTTTAAACAGATTAGTCATATTTAACAGGACTAAGAAACTAGAACT
Source organism: Myotis davidii (assembly GCF_000327345.1). NCBI lineage: Eukaryota > Metazoa > Chordata > Mammalia > Chiroptera > Vespertilionidae > Myotis > Myotis davidii. The sequence goes on from NW_006298369.1 coordinate 21,357, forward strand.
TTGAATGATGAAAGAAACTGAATTGCCAAACAAAATCATACTTACTCTTATGGAAGGTAATCCTGGCTGCAGTTGACTGTGTAATCCTGGTAGTCCCGAAGGTGCAACTGAAAGTATAAGTGGGGTCAGTTAATGTGCCCAAATGCTCCTCTCATGACGACATACACATTCATGGATAATTGTTTTCTAGTGGAAAGTACTAAAAGACTTTCACTAAAGATTCTATCTCACTTTAAACCTAAGGAACAATTAATTATATCGGAAATCCGATATAAAATTCATGCTTTTTAAATGTCTGAGAAATATAAGGTAATTCCTAAAGATTTTGAAAGAGATGATTTCTGATTTCTCCGGGAAAAGATTTTTACACCGTGAAGGAAGATTAGGATGACTTTTATAATCTGAGACTCCTATGGATGTTCAGGAGCCCTCTGTGTGGATAAGGAAAGAGCCCTTCGTGACCAAGTTCAATGACTAATGATGTTAATATGCACTGAATTTTGGCAAAATACCTAGAGGGAGCAGTGGGAATAGTGTCCTTGGAGACAATAAGATGCAACAATTTTAAGAGACACATTCCAAGTGCAGAACAATAATTGTATGATGAAAAGATTTCTGGCTACTCTTCAACCCATAGAGAACAAAGTGTCAGTAAAAGAGATCAAAATTGCTTGTATGATGAAAAGATTTCTGGCTACTCTTCAACCCATAGAAACAAAGTATTAGTAAAAGCGAACAAAATTGCTTTCTCTGCATTTTCTATGAAAACAAAAATTCTTGAAAGTAGTATAAAGACAATTTCTAATCCGACAACTGTACATACTTTCCCAGGTAAAAATATATGTTTGTATCATAATTTTCTGTATTGTATTCTTTTTGTGTGTAATCATTATCTAATAAAGCTTCCCATGTTTCATTATTAAAATTTATATGTTAAAATCTCATTTTTTATAACATCATTGATTTTTTTCTGTTTAAATGATCAGAAGAGGAATTTCTGATGTAACACCTACTTACATATTAGAATTTTGAAGTGTATTTCCACATTTTGCTTCCAATGTGTAATACCGCATCATATGCACAGCATGTTTGGGTCTCTGTGTCACTATTGGCATTGTGGGGTCTGAAGGAATCCCACACTTATTCCTTCCTTGAGTTCTGAGTCAACAAGAGAGCAAAAAGTAGGCAAGTAAAGGGAGTTTAAAATACCAATTTTATTATAGATAGAAATATTTAAAACATGGCTTTGAACATCCTGATAAGAACCTCCCAAATAAGCCATACCTCTCAGATAGACAGTTCTAGAAACCCAACTCTACCCCACCACTTGGGGCAGACAGACCCTTTTGTTTGATGAATTTGAACAGTCTGATCTCTATCTGTAGAAAAAACAATATGAAACAGGAGAGGGAATGTTGTAGTTCACAATCCACTTGTTGGGTAAGTCTGTTTTCAACCCCAGGGGAAGGATAGTAGGAGAGTGGCTAGGAGGTTACACAAATAAATTATTGATAACAGTCCTTCAAATTTTAGAAATAGATTAGAAAATGTCTGTCTGTCTTTTTTCAAATTTTATTGATTTTTTACAGAGAGGATTGGAGAGGGATAGAGTGTTAGAAACATCAATGAGAGAGAAACATTGATCAGCTGCCTCCTGCACAACCCCTACTGGGGATGTACCCGCAAACAAGATACATGCGCTTGACCGGAATCGAACCCGGGACCCTTCAGTCGGCAAGCCGATGCTCTATCCACTAAGCCAAACTGGTCAGGGCTGTCTGTCTTTACCATGTTATGATTTGATGGGCCATCCAATAATTGTTTAATTATGCAGGAAAATGCACAGGCATTTGACTTGACTATGTACTTTTACCGAAACTCCAGACACCATGAAGTGAAACTGTATCTGTAGGTTTGGTTTCGGCAGAAAACACATCCTAAAGATCATACTTTTAGGGCACTATTGGATATTAGCCAATTTAATATCTATCAGATACTGACCAGCAGTCTTCTTTTTTAAAAAATTTATCTTTATTATTGGAAGTATTAAAGATGTCCCCTTTTTTCCCCATAAACCCCCTCTACTCCATCCCTGCCCACCTTCCAGGCCTTCATCACACTATTGTCTGTGTCTATGGGTTATGCATATATGTATATAAGTTCTTTGGTTTATCACTCCTCCCCTCACCCCACACCCCCAGCTTCTCTCTGAGAATCATCACTCTGTTCCATGCTTCTATGTCTCTGGATCTACATGGTTCATCAGTTTATTGAGTTCATTAGATTCCACACATGAGTGAAATCATGTGACACTTGTCTTTCTCTAACTGACTTATTTCACTTAGCATAATACTCCCCAGGTTCCTTCATGTTGTCTCAACGTGTAGGAGATCCTTTGCTTTTTTTTTTTTTACAGCTGCATAATATTCCATGGTGTAAATGTACACCATTTTTAATCCACTTATCTACTGATGGGCACTTGGGCTGCTTCTAGATCTTAGCTATTGTAAGTTGCACTGCTATGAACATAGGGGTGCATATATTCTTTCACCTTGGTGTTTTGGGTTTCTTGGGATATATTCCTAGAAGTGGGATCACTGGCTCAAATGGCAATTCCAGTTTTAATTTTTTGAGGAAACTCCATACTGTTTTCCATAATGGCTGCACCAGTCTGCATTCCCACCAGCAGTGTACTAGGTTTGCTTTCCCATAATATTGTCAGCACTTGTTATTTGTTGATTTGTTGATGGTAACCATTCTAAGTGTGAGGTGATACTTCATTGTTGTTTTAATTTGCATCTATCTGATGATTAGTGACTTTGAGCATTTTTTCATATGTTTCTTGGCCATCTTTATGTCCACTTGGGGAAGTGTCTATTTATGTACTTTGCCCATTTTTTAATTGGAATGTTTGCCTTCTGTTGTTAAGTTGTATGAGTTCCTTATATATTTTGGAAATTAACCCTTTATCAGATATGTCATTGGCAAAAATGTTCTCCCATGCAGTGGGTCCTCTTTTCATTTTGTAGTGGTTTCTATTGCTGTGTAGGAGCTTTTTATTCTGATGTAGTCCCATTTATTTTTTTTCCTCTGTTTCTTTTGCCTTGGGGATATATCTGGAAACATACCGCTGGAGAGACGTCTGAGATTTTGCTGGCTATAGTTTCTTCCAGGATTTTTTGGTTTCATGTGTTCCATTTAAGCCTTTTATCCATTTTGAGTCTATTCTTTTTTATGGTGTAAGTTGGATGTAACTGTCCAATTTATCCAACACAATCTATTGAAGAGATTTACTCCATTGTATGCTCTTGCCTCCTTTGTCAAATATTAATTGAGCATAATGGCTTGTGTCGACTTC